>NC_053121.1:29276433-29471433 GCF_010015445.1 Perca fluviatilis | reverse complement strand
GATCAGGTGTCTAACATCAAACTGTTAGTTTTTGTTTGAGTCTAGCCTTAGACAAAACATACTCCATTTCTCTTTCCCACTATCGATGTTGGCCTTAAACATTTTAGACAATGCACACCATCTCTTTGAAGTTTTTGGAAGTCCTTTTAAAATTGTGTTTGTTTGATGCTATTTGGTTTGTCTGTCTTCATGAAGTCTTGTGTTGTTGATAATGCTGTGTATTGAAGCCGAAGACAATTTTCCACATTGTGCACAATGAAGTTCCCAACGAACTAACTAACTTCCCCTATTTGAGTGTTTCACTTTGTACCTCAGCAGTGGAGTAACAAAAACCAAATTAACAAAATCAATATGAGAGAGCACAGCTCAATCTACTTGCTTACTTGCATCTTTACTCTTTAGACTGAATGAACTCGCTTGAAAAGTTCACTCTCTCTGTGAACAGCATACATCTACACAAAGTATTGTATGGCTGTACAACTTCAAACTAAATTTTACAGTTTTGAAGGATCTGTATTTCAGTGAGCCATTTCGGTGTGGGGGGTGGTGGGGGGGGGGGATTAGCTGCCCCTTACCGGTGTGACTTCCACTTTCTGTAACAATATTCCTGCAGTACAAACAACCAACAGTGCAAGAGTCAAAGAAACTGCAAGTGAATTGGGTGTTGAGAAAACTTGAAAATGTAGTAAATTTTTTTTAGCCAGCGAACATAATTCACACAATCATTTTGTTTCCTTCAAAATATATTGGCAAAACAAATTAGTAGCATATAAACGTATTTATGGAGGATAGGCCTGCCTTTAACCATATGAACTTTAGCTATGACCACAATAACCTTAAACAGTTATTATAGTCTTATGACTTATTATGCTGTTAAGTTTGTCAACACAACTTTTACATAAATGACAAAAAATATTCACGTCCCATTCCCATTCACGTCAACCTAACTGGGCTGGTGCAGAAACCTCAGTGGTAAAGATCTGAAAGTACCGGGGCAAATGATCTGCATGGCTTAATACCACTTGAGTAACACTTTGGGCCCTATCTTGCACTCAGCGCAATTGCCTTTGTACACCGACGCATGTATCATTCCTATTTTGCACCCGACGCACAGCGGACTTTTCCCTCCACAGACACACGTCGGTAAATTAGGGAATGTATTTGCGCACCTGGGGGCGGTTCAGCGAAAAGAGAAGGCGTGTTCCGGCGCAAACGTTACTTTGTGCTATTCTGCAGTTTCAGAAAACAATTCCGCCACTGACCAGGAAAAACCTGGTCTAAAGTCAGTGGCGCTAGTCTAAAGTCAGTAGCGCGTTATTCAGATGCTATTTTAGGGGCGCATGCTTGGCCATAATGTAGCGTGTGCACAACGCGCATACACTTCTCTCATATACAGCAGTTCCCATTTTTGAAAACCATACATAATTACAAAGAAAAATATTACTGAAAATGCGCTTCATGTGTTTGGATAGATCAGGAGGCACTTACAGTCCTCAAAAAGTCGCAGCATTCTTTGTGGCTTGTTGTGTTTTACACATTTCCATGAATCATGGATGTGTTGATGACATAAATGAGGAAATATTAGAGGACTTAAGGAGACGTGATGTTGAACTACGGTGGGATTGGACAGTCCGGCGGAATCTGGTCCGGGAGTAATGCGCGATGCGCTCCTGATGGAGCGGGTGGACGGAGATGGAGTGGGGGGAAGAGGAAGGGGCACAGCAGGTGCAGGTGGTGCGTTTGGAGGCCCACGCTCCATTGCTGCAGCAATCCTCTCCAGACTTGAGGAGATGCCCCCGAGAGGCCGCAGCAACATCGCCACCCAGCCAAGACGGGCATTTATTACTTTGCCGCATCTCGCATCGGCAGCTCCCGCTGGCGTCGCCAGGCAACCGGCCGCATAATAGCAATCCGCCATGGAACAAGCGCCCCTGCTCTTAAAGGGAATGTGAAATGACGCTCTGATTGGTTTATTGCACGTTACGCCCAAACCACACCTAGCTACTTCAGACCAACCTATTTTAGATTTGCGTCGGACGCAAGAGTCATTTATCCCGCCGGTATAATAGCAACAGCGCCCGAGATCCGCCCACAAAGCTACTTGCGTTTTGCGTTTCATACTTGCGTTTCAGATCGTTAAAATAGGGCCCTTTGATTTTTTTGCACGTGCACTCAATGTTTGCGTTGGTGGCTGCAACATGCTGAACAGATGCAGTGCCTTTGTGTGTCTGTGTCTCTTGTGTGTCACGTCTCCCAGCCCATGAGTCCCCTGTGCTGCGAGGCCATAGCTTTAGCCTTGCTAACAATACTGTAATGCTGCCAGAGTCCTCACAGATTGAATATCCTCAAGCCAGGCAAGGCTGTCATTGACGTGTGTGTGTGTGTGTGTGCCTTTTGCCTTCTATAACCATGTTGCCTTGACAACCATGTCTCTGTGTTCTTTGTCACTGTACAGACCGGTAACAGGACAAAATCATTTGTCTGATCAAGGTTGTCCACAAGCACCAGACAAGTTGAAAGTTGAAAATACAACATTTTACCAATGTATTTACTGTAATATACAAAAATCCCATTTGATGCATAAAAACAGCATTTTTGATCATATTTAGTGAGATCATTTTAAGACATTTATGAATGTGTCACTTGTAGGACTCCCTGGTGTGTCTGTTTGATATTATATCTGCATCAGGGGAGGCTGGTACATCTTTAGGGCCCCATGCCCCTCTAATACCAGAGAAAAAAGAAGCAAGATGTTAGTGATTGCCTCAAGCAATTAACAGAAGAGAAAATAGCCAGAAGTGGCCACAGGCAAATTGGAGGGTTGCATATGTCTGTTAAAGAGAGCGTCCCGGTGAGACGATCTGACATTTGAATGCAGCAACAGGTTTGTTTGCACAGGGCGATCAGCTCAGTGTGGCATTCAAGTTTGTGTGTGGATGTTTGTGTGCTTATGGGTATTTGTTGTGTTCATGCTTGAATATGTGCATGGTGTCACAAGTAGCATCTAAAACTTCCCACCATGAAAGTAATTCTGCATTTAAAGTCAAATTGACATTTGCATTCTGCTCACTTTTTGTGAAAGGAAATATAAACTATAATGATACTGCAACTTACAGTGTTTAGACATATTTGTGGAAATAGCATCCAGGCTTCAGGCCTCTGGGTGGGCATTTCCCTTTGCAACAGTTGCCGAACATTTAAGGGATGGTGTTGCTAGGAGACGAGCTGTCAACTTCTGTGGTGAGCTACTAGTCGAGCACGTCATAGTATAGCAAAGAAACGTTGATATAGGCATTTCACAAGGCACTTTTTCAGCAAGCACATGGTTAGCATTTCAGTGTTTTCCCACAGGTTGAATTTACTTGTGGTGGTAGGTGGCGCAGGATGTGGTGGTAGGTGGCGCAGGATGTGGCGGCGCGTGATGGCTGGGTTAAGTAATAAATTAGTCAAACGAAGGTTTATGAACTATTACATAACATTGACAGATCATTTTAAAAGAAATAACTATTTACATATTAAACTCTTTAATACTCTTTCAATATCAGCTCTTTTAAATCAAGGCTGAAGACCTTACTTACTAAGGCTTTTTGTTAATTCTTTTATCGAACAGTGAATTTTATTCTTGTATTTTATTTCGTATACAATTTTAATACGGAATTGTAAATTTTATTTTTGGATTTTTTTATACTGAACTATATTTTTATTTATGTATCTTCAATGGTTTTAAATTTGTATTCATTACTATTTTTATTCTTATTTTACTCCCTATTTTGCTATTTGTTCTTTAATGATTGATGATTTGTGTAAAGCACTTTGAGTTGCCTTGTGCTGAAATGTGCTATATAAATAAAATTGCCTTGCCTTGCCTTGCCTTGCCTTGCCTAAACAAATCAGACTAAAAGATCCGTCCCTCCAGGATTTTGCGATGTCACAATCGCAACAATTCGCGGAAATTCAACCAATCACCGTGAATTTGACCAATAACCGGAGTTTCCCGCGATTTCAACCAATCCCAGCAGTCCCACGTGCCAGACTTTGCGTCAGTGTGTGAGTCTGAGAGCAATGACCAAGCGGGAGTGAGAACACATGTACGTCGCCAAATTTATTTCCTTGTTTCTGATATGAAGTGTGTGACTCGAACATCTCGCATTTACCAACAAAACGTACAGCAAAAGACTGTGCAAAACATTTCAGACCGTTCTTCCAACCTGTATACATTTTAACATCAAAGTCCGCTGGAAAAATGTTTCACTCTAAAGACGCTTAAGGCTGCTGCTGTTTCAATCCTGTCGGCTCTCTGCAGCGGGCGGGGCTGCTGTTCAGTTCCCTCCGCGACTGCCACACGCACACACACAAACACACATGGTGGATGCAGGAAAAACCGGAGATGAGACGTACATGATGACCTAAATTGAGGACAGCTACGCTCGTTATTGTAAGTGCAATGATAAGTTAAAGTCCAATAAGAGCTTTATCAAACTGTATGAATTAGAGCTGTAATCGGGCCTTAAAAGTTCGGCCCGAAAACGCCCGAGCCCGACAGAGTTCGGCCCGAGCCCGACCCGTACATTTTGATTGACAGCTTTTTAAAAGCCCGAACCCGTTTACAGCCCGACTGTAAAGGCCGTCTATCAGCATCATTAGAGTGTCGGACACACGCTTCGCACCGCGAGCGGGCACACGCACCACTCGGCGGAAAAGGGAGAGAAAGAAAAAAGAGACTACGCCGCACGCACACAGCTCCTTTGTCTTTCGTAAAAAAATTGTCATTTATAAATTTTTTAACATAATTTATTCATGAATAATGGAGGCTATAGGCCACTTGGAAGTTGGAACATAGAAATTAATTAAGTCCTCCAGATACCAGCCTCCGTTTCACCTCCTCAGGATCCATTTTCACGCTAATCGAAACGCATCAGCTGACCGCTCATATACCATGCAGCCCGAAGCGCAAGCCCGAGCCCGTGAAAAATAATAGAAATTAAGCCCGAACCCGACCGAACCCGTCGGATCCCGTCGGGTTCGGGCAAAGATCTTCAGCTCTAGTATGAATGTGTGTCCCAGGCCAGGATAGGAAATGAACTAACAATGTAAAGATCCACAAGCCACTGACTTATATGTTCAAATTTGATTCATTCAATAAATTGTTATTTTCTGTCTTAAATCCACCAGCCATTTTCATATTATACCAACATTTGCAGTATCCTGAGCCTTTTTGGTAAGGTTACTAGGAAAAATCTCAAAAAGGCCGCAAAATCCTGGAGGGACTGAAAGATGATACAGATGATCCATACAGACTGTAAATCTCAACACTTTCTCCTCCTAACTCCAGTTCAATTATATAAGACTAAGGCTATCTAAAAGTTAATCCCACGGCAAGACCAACAGCCGAATGCTACTACTAACGATAGCCTCTGAGCCTGATGTGAATGTGTCATGCACGCGGCGCAACCCTTCAGAAGGGGGAGGGGCTGGAAGCAGCTGGTCTGTGTGCGTTGTAAAAAAAATATATATATTAATTTGGATTTTATCTACCTGGGCGGGTCTCAATCTACCTGGGTGGTGCGCCCAAGTAGAACCTATGTTTGGGAAACACTGCATTTGGGAAGACCCATCGGTTGTTATTTCACTTAGTAAGCTAGCTTCCACTTGTTTCCACTTTCTAATGTTAGCAATAAAGTTTACTTTTTGCTCTTGTTATTTCAACATCCGCTGAATAGAAATCAAAGTGCATGTCTTCTTTTTGGTAATTATAATTTTTACCAAATAAATATATGTATAGCGTCCTCATCTGGTTGTGATCTTGTGACTATGCAATTTGTTCTTGGGTCACTCTCGCAAAAAAGATCTTAATTTTTAATGATATTTTCTGAATTTATAAAGCTTAACTAACTAACCAAGCTAAAAAGCAGGGAGCATGCATTTATTATAATGGATTGCTGTCATATGCAAGCAGGTAATACATGTTCTGTCATGTCATCATGGTGTCTTTTTCCTGTGTGACAAAGATACAAACATTCAGCATTTGCCAGTGGTGCATTTACAAAAAAGAAAAACAAAATGTGTTAAATGTTAAAGGGTTGTTGTGCAATTGACTGAACAAATGGATTCAGGAGGAAGTGAGGCTTAAGTTTTTACAGATTGCCGAAGGCTAAAGAGTGTAGCAAATGGACCATTGCAATTTAGAGAGACAGTGCGAGTTTGTTGTCAAAACTTGGACATGTAGTTGCCATTTTGTTTTTCATGTTATATTTAAGGGTAAAATTGTAACTTAGACACTTAGACTACTCAGTGACTCCATATTGGCTTCCTTACTGACTGAAGTTGTCGTGACTTTGCTGATATGACGTATCTAGGCTCTTGGGTGCCTTTATGCTTTGGTAATTGTGTTACAGCTTTGTTTATCGGACTTCCCTGATGTGAAATAAGAAACATACAGTAAGCCTATATACTGTATGTCAGTAAACTCTGGCCATATTTGAACATCCTCAGACCACTGACTGCCGAGTATGATGTACAGTAGAACATATTTTTCAATTCAGACAGGCTTTACTATCTGAAGATCTTTGTTCTTTTCCTCCTGGTATTACACCCCTCCCTGTCCGAAGCCTGCATAGCATGTTTGTTTGGCCCACAGTAGGGAAATGGAGTGCTGCAGTATGTGCAAAAGTGATGTGTGAGGCAGACTCTTTATATTGTTATAGGCTCAGCAGATTTCTCTCAGAATCACACTTCTTGTGGGTGGTGTAGCTGCTGATTGTTTAGGGTGTATATAGAAAAAGCACCTTGATGGGACATATGGTGCATATGAAATTTCATGTTTAAATCAATATAGATACAGATTTAAGGCATTGTTTTATGATAGGAATAACAGAGGACCTAGATTTTTAAAAAGAAAAATAAATAAAAACCTATTGGCTGAAATGCTGTACCATGAGGTAATCATTAAATATATGGGTTACACTTTATTTCCAGTAATGGTACTTTTACAGCTTGCACCCATTCCACTAATAAAGGTTAACAGTCTATACATACTGGTAAATAAAATTTGAAAAAGTTCTCGATATATCAAATGTACTGGTGCTGGGCCACCAGGAAAATAAATCATGTACCTTTTTATTGTACTTGGTGGTTAATGACATTCTAATCCAGCAAACACGTAAAAGTACATATTTTCAATCAATAGGGAATACCCACATAGTGGAGAAGCAATAAAGGAAAACATAATCAAGGCATTAAGCCAGTAACCTGAACGCCATGGGACTAGAGCAGCTCAATGATTAGGCCTTGTGAAATACAGTAGCCCATTCTCTCACATGTAATTACTGACAATATGCTAATGCTACACCACTATACCTGAACTAGTCAACCCTATTATACATATCCAGCCACAATAAATAACTTTCACATCATTACTTAGCTGTCTGGGGAGCAATCAAGACTTCATAAATAACTCAGCAATAAACTCGACCTGTCAATTACAGTGCCCACTTTGCTGCCTTTTTCCTCAGCAGCAGAACACTGTCAAGAAAACATCTTCAAACTAAACTTTTTATTTCCTCCACTGTTCTGCAACTCAAAGATCACTACTTTCCAACATTTCCTTTTTTAACATAAGCATAACTTGCTAAAACACAGTACACGTGTAGTATCCTAGTGGATATCAAACCCCTGACCCTGGCAATGTTAGCACTGTGCTCTGCTGCCTGAGCTGCTCCACAACTAAAGAGCATACTATTTTGTTGCATTAATTTGGCAGGCAGGAAACTCACTGTGAGATAGGGAAACCAAAGGCCTGTGCCACCATACACATCTTCTTAGTTCTTAGTTTTTTCATCTTCTCAGCTGCTCTCCATTACTTTCTTTTTGAATAATTTAATACTCCCCACATGAGGTGTTGCATTGCGTACAATCATAACAGGTAGGTGTCACAGCAATGTATGTTTTCGTTGTTCCCAATCCAATTTTAGAAAAGCATCTCCATCTCAGTGCTTTCTATGTGTTTGACATAAACTAAACTCAACACTTGTGCACATGTGAAGTAAGTCAAAAACAAATTAAGCAAACAATTTGGATGCACCAAGGATGAGAATCTTTTTAGTGACATCCAAGAAACTCTAATGAATGAAAGGATAAATAGAAGCATTCAGTTGCGAATGAATGATGCTGTGAAGATTTTCATGTTTTTAACAGTGCTCCAGGAGGGCCATTAGGGAGTTTGATGGCAAAGCGGGAGGGGGGCCTGGGTGGCATTATCATCATTTCAAACCCCTGGGAAGATAGATGGAGGGAAGAGGATCATCCTAACCCTATGGCCAAATACGCAGAGACGGCCACGAAATTTTCAGGACAGATCATTAACCGATTGAAAAGCTACCTGAGTGAATGGCAGAGCGGACAAACCTCTTGACATGAACACCAGGGACCAAAAGTGGATCTGTGTCCTCTTGAGGAACGAGACAAAGAGCAGGGATCAATTTGAAGTTGTATCATTGATGTTGAATGGTCTATTCTTGGCTTCTCTTGAAGCTGAATTTTTAGGAAAATATGAGGCGTTGCACTCCGAGGTGAGAGACTCGCTATACACAACATTTCAACACCTTCTCTCCAAAAATTATTGGTGGCCTGCAAGTAAAACCAACCTTTGAATATAACTGAAAATCTACCTCACACTGTACCCTTTAGGCGAGAGCAACAACTGAGGGGATGTACTGATTGTTTAGGTTACATTTTGATTCGTTACCATTTGTATTACAGAATTAGAATGAAGATAATATAACTATATAATAATAATGGACCATGTATGAAGACTATATTTTGTTTACATGACAAATAACATTCATCAGGATTTACTAATGACGTTTTTAGGTGATTCAGAATGGATAGGTTCACATTTTTTTTCAGGTCAGTTTTAAAACGATATTCACATGCCCACATTCTCCAAAGTTACAGTACAAAATTCATTCTTTGTTCCCCTGTTGAGGGAATGTGTACTAAGAAGACTATACATTTGAGATACCCACTTGATTTGTCTATCTTTGTATATAAGAACTATTTTCTTTTCAAACTAGAATGTTATTAAAGGTGCTCAATAAGGTAGTTACAATCCCGACAAACAATAACTACTTGCTTTGATTACATTTTCGTATTCCTCTCATTGTAGTTTAACACTTCAAAGAAAGGTTGTAAATTAATAGCACTTCAAATAACAGATTGTGTGAATAAAACAAAAACAGGGATCAATTGACAGGTGACCCTCTCCTTAGGATGGCTAAAAGCGTACAACCATAGAGATATACTATATATACTACAAAAGAAACACAGCATGGGATATTCTGTCTACAAAGATGCATCTTGAGGTGTTGCTGAAAACAGTTCACACTGAGCCGACCGATGAGGAGTCCCGCTGTGTCACAGCCTCTGTTATCTCCTGTTTTTAGTCTGAACTACAAAGAGAGCAATGAACCCTGGGGCCAGATGTATAAAACTGTGAGAGAAATATGCATACAAATTTTTTTTTGTCAGATTTATAACGCTGTGTGTACGCCTGGTTGCTTTGACCTTTTTCCAGTTTCTCTACAAGTCCCAATTTATGTTTAACTATTGTTGTGCTAGATGTTAAGTTGTAAATATGTAAGTTCTCCATACACTAAAAGCAGTTTGTGTTCTTGCCTTTCAGCTTCATGATCAAATCTGTAAACTTACTTAAAGTAAACTGGTACATACCTTTTATTTTTTTATGGGTCAGCATCACTAATGCTGGACTTGGATGTGAATATTAATATTAATATATATATATATATATATATATATATATATATATATATATATATATATATATATATATCCTGTCACTGCCCAGTACCTTCCGCGGTAAATGCTAGATCAGATCTGCTAAACGTGTCAACGTAGTTCGGTTTAGGCATGAGGAGTGTAGATTGGTTAGGGTTAGGGTAAGAATAACAGGGTAAGCCAATCAGAGGCAGAATAACCCATTGGGCTGTTCAGACAGGATGCTCCTCGGCCGGCTCGCAATCCGCAGCCATGGTTTTGGCGTCCTGTCTGAACCGGGCGCCAGTCAGACCTAGACTCAGATGAGCAATCTGTTGTTCACCAAAATTGGTGACCAGCAGACATATCAGAATGGTAAGTGTAGCTAGCATCTTTTATTTGTTTGTTTGTTAGCTTTGTTTGCTCTGCGTTGGTTTCAGATTTCTTTATAGGCTCATTATATTATTCAGTGATTGGCTTTTCGAATCTGTGATGTACCAAACCTAGCTTGTCCGGGATACGTTTAAAGTCAGATGTTAGGGAAGTGCGCAGACATCTCCCCCTTCTGTAGAGCAATGTGAAAACGCCTCTAGTGACACACTGTGCACAGATCAGTATAGTCAGTATAGTCAAGATCAGACAATTTAGGTGACATAAATATAAGAAAAATCGGTTACACTTTACTTGAAGGTATCTACATAAGAGTGACATGACACTGTCATGAACGTGTCATAAACATAAACAAGTCATAAATGTTTATGACATAACGCTTCTTTTAGTAAGTGTCATTCGGTTTTTGTCATGACAAGTTATAATTAGGGTTAGGGTTCATGTGTTATGACTGTCATGACAGTGTCATGTGTTCATGACACTGTCATGTCACTCTTATGTAGATACCTTCAAGTAAAGGGTTACCGAAAAATCTTTCTTTATGTAGTAATACCTTCCAATGACAAGCCAAGTGCTTTGCATCATACAGAAAAACATTTAGAAAAGGTATAAAAGACACACAATATCAAAAGACACACAACCGGATTTTAGAAAGCGTAAAACGAAAAAAAATTCAAAATAAGCTAAAATAGAATAAGACAAATCTGTACAAACCAATACATAGCAAGTCATAACAAACATAGCAAGTCTCAAGCAGAATAAAAATTGCAGTGCAACTACAGGGTATTGCAAGATATGAAAAGTCTCAAGTTTAAGTCAATAATTTAGTGGCAAACAGAAAAGCCTTAAGCCCATATCTGAGAGTTGGAGCAGACCTCAAGTGTTCTGTGAGTTTTATAACCAACGGTAGTATTTTAAATTTGTAAAGTCATGAATATAGCATAGATCATGCAAGAATTGCAAATACAAATATGTGTAATCTTTCACACCAAAACTGTGTTGTGATCACATGTGAAACGCCTTGTCATTACTGTCTCTATAATAAAACTACTCTGGGCTGAGTTTTCCTAGTAACCTTACCAAAAAGGCTCAGGATGCTGCAAATGTTGGTATCATATGAAAATGGCTGTTGGATTTAAAACAAAAAATTATAATTTATTGAATGAATCAAATTTGAACATATGTTGTCAGTGGCTTGTTGATCTTTACATTGTTAGTTAATTTCCTATCCTGGCCTGGGCCACACATTCATACGGTTCGATAAAGTACTTATTGGACTTTAACTTATCATTGCACTTAAACTAACGAGTGTAGCTGTCCTCAACTTAGGTCATTGTGTCGTTTCATCTCAGGTTTTTCCTGCATCCACCGTGTGTGTTTGTGTGTGTGCGCGTCAGTAGCGGGGGGAACTGTATGAGCAGCAGCCCCGCCCCCGCCCGCTGCAGATAGCCGACAGGATTGAAACAGCAGCAGCTTTCAGCGACTTTAGAGTGAAAAATCTTTACAGTGTACATTGATGTTAGAATGTCTACAGGTTGGCAGGACAGTCTGAAATGTTTTGCATGGTTTTTCGCTGTACATTTTGATGGTAAATTTGAGATGTTTGAGTCTCGTCTTCATATCGGAATTTCAGAAACAAGCTCTCTCTTACTCCTGCTTGGTGAGTGGCACTCAGTGTCACATTATACTTACGTAAAGTCAGGCACGTGGGACTGCTGGGATTGGTTGAAGTCGCGGGAAACTCCAGTTATTGGTCAAATTTGCGGGAAAGTTGCGGTGATTGGTCAAAATTGCGAGTCGCACCAAAGTCACGGTGATTGGTTGAATTTGCGTGAATTTGCGTGATCGCGACATCACGAAATCCTGAAGGGACCGTATCGCATTGTCTACATATTGTTCCACTTCATGTCATGTCATTTAACATTTGTCATACTGTAAATTTGTAATAACTGAATGCTCAAAGCTTTCGTCAATTGCAACTGAAACCCTTCTGTAGATATACAGCAGTATTCTCAACCTTCAAAGTACAGAACAAAGTGAATGCAAGTTATGCAGTATTTTAAAGAATCTTCTCACTAGATAGATAATGTTCTCTTGAGTAACAGACATTTACTGGTTTAACAAAGCACTCTGCCGCTAAGAAAAGAGAGTAGGTCTATATTTTACGCCATGTTTGTATTTTTATGCATCAAAATCAATTAGCATAGCATAAAATCAGTTGTATGACATTCAACTGGATGGAGCATTATTAAAGTTCTTTAGCAGGTAATGGGTTACTGTAAAGTCATGTTTCCCCAGCATGTCAGATAAATGCCTAAAATGCAAATATACACCCACTCAATCTTCTGACATCAAAGCTGTAACAAACACATTTTAAAGTTGCAGAAGAGAGTGGGTATATTCTGTTGGGATAATGTTCTTCAAAGCGAGCACTCATTGTCTCTTTGTCTCTCTGTCACATCCCAGTGTTTCCTCTGTCGGCTGCGTGATGGAAGTTGACTGTGTAGTCGACTTTCATCTAAAATAATCACCTCTCCTCTTTCTCAGGTTTTTTTTATATTGTGATGGAGAAGAAATTGGTAAATGATGTGCCATTACAATGTAATGGAAATCACCTTGTTGTTGTTTTTGGTCTCTTTACAGACCAAAACAGCCTCATGAGAGCCTCATCGCCTCTGTGGAAATACCATCCACATGCAAAGTGCTATTAAGGTTCTCTTTAATCTTGCACACTGCAGACAAAGTGGATGACACTTTTAAAAATGTTTTTACGTTTTTTTGTGTTTCAATCCATAAACATTTTTCTTTGGAGAAGTGAAAGTTTGTTCGGATAGAGCAAAATCACTGAAAAACATTAATATTGGGAATGTACTTCAAAGCTTCATAGGCTGGATGTTGTCCTTCAGAGATGCAAGTGATATTACAATAAATTCATCAGCATGATGGCCAAGTGTCATGTACTAGCTGTCATGGGACCTAGACATCAAAGAAGAGCCTCTGATCACACAGTTACAAGTTACAAGGCATACTGATGGAGAATCTGCAGAAGGTGGCAATCAATCAGTGACATTGGCTGCATGTAAATGGACAGAAGATAACCTTCTCAATCCAGTTACTCAAGAAAATCTGCTTTAGGTTCACACATGGGAACACTATAACTCAAAATTACCTACTTTAGATGCAGTTACTGTGGCATAGAAACATATTTTACTTATTGCTGACACACAGCATTGTGGGTACATTTTGATTTAAAAAAAAGATATACATTTGGGAGTATCATTTCTTTCTCCCACAGTAAAAGAAACTAGGCATATCAAATTGAAGCCATTTCCTCACCTGTTTGTCGGCCATGATGATGGATAATCAAATTAAAAGCTAATAAAAAAACTAAATGCACGCTTTTACTTTCCCTTCATGTCTGTCTGTTCAACACGTGGTCCAGAGTTAAATCCAATTACTGGATGGATTACCAAAATATTTTGTACATTATTTTGACAAACTGTACATGATAAAACATGGAACACAGTTGCTGACATGCAATGCTTGTTATAGGTCTATTAAGTGTTAACACTCTCACATTAGGCCATTAGCATGCTAGCTCAAAAGCACAATTGAGCCCAAGTACAGCAGAGGCTGAGAAAGTAGACCCAGTGGCGCAAAAAGTGGGTATGCGCTATATGCAGCGCATAGGGGCGCAGCACCATGGGGGCCAAAGCGATGGTTAAAAATATATATATGTAGCTGCTTTTGTGCGTTTCTAAATTATTTCTACATTTCCTCAATGTTATATAACATTGTAGAGAACTAACAGGCTAGAGTATGTGCCCTGTGTCATAAGATTCCATCATAGAATTTTGGCATACTGTAGAAGAGGGAGCGGGGGGCGATCCCTACTATGGCCACGCCAAGACACGCCCTTCAATAGCCCGGGTCTTGGCGTGGCCATAGTAGGATTCATAATATCGTAATAGCTGAGCGAGCAGGTGCAATAATGAGTTGTCATCTATGGAAAAAGATGGATAAAGCAAAAAAGCTGTCGGGGGCTAAACATAGAAAAAGAAAGAGGGAAAAGGAGATAGCATGTCAAGGGATGCAACAGCAGTTAAAGGTCCCATGGCATGAACATTTCACTTTATGTTTTTTAACATTAATATGAGTTCCCCAGCCTGCCTATGGTCCCCCAGTGGCTAGAAATGGTGATAGGTGTAAACCGAGCCCTGGGTATCCTGCTCTGCCTTTGAGAAAATGAAAGCTCAGATGGGCCGATCTGGAATCTTGCTCCTTATGAGGTCATAAGAAGCAAGGTTACCTCCCCTTTCTCTGCTTTGCCTGAACAGAGAATTTGGCCAACCCATGAGAGAGAGACATCATGGCTTTCAAACGAGCAAAGTGGCAGTTGGTCAAGGCCACAACCACACCCTCCACCTTGCCCCCCCCTCTCTCCTCCTCAATAGCTACAGACGCAGAAATGGCACATACTAAGCAAAGCTCATTGTGGGACTGGCTCTAGTGGCTGTAATTCTGCATCAAGGCTGAATTTCGGGAAAGAGACTTCAGGTACAGTATTAGGGGACCACTAAGGTCGATATAAAAGCATCCAAAGAGCACCATGTCATGGGACCTTTTAATAAGTGTATGGTGAAAGGCAACAGGTAGGATTTAAAGTGTGACGTCTGTGCTTGGAGGCTTGCAAATATTGCAAATAATAGCTAGTGTTTGCTAAAGTTGGGAATGTAGCAGCCAAATGGGGGTTTACGGCTTGCTTAGAATATGCACAACCGAGGTTGCTGAGCTGAAAACTGGAAAATATAAGGTAGCATGTTCAATAAATGACAAGAATCTGGAAAACATAACTAATGCAATAACTCTGGTTTACCATGGAATCATTAATAGATTTTGTTTTACCATTAGCTGTCAGACATATAGGCTATAGTTACATCTGTTGGGTGCTGTAATTACAGGGTCACATCTCTCTCTCTCTTTTTAAAGGTCTGTGCTAAGTGGCTCTCCATATTTGTAATCCAAAATGTGAATGCAATTTCAACAGGAGCACAACCTTACTGCATAATAGTTGTCTTATCTGATGCCATCACTAGGCTGATTTAAGAATTGAATTTAGGCTGCTATATTTAACAGTGAGTTAATTTCATTCAGGTGTGAGGATGGTGGATCAGGAAAGACAGGGGAAGGCAACAGGTAGGTCTAACATTAGGTGGAACTGTAAGGGGAGCCACTTGATACCAACAGATTAATTTCTGTTCTATTAGTTAGACCACACAAAATTAAATGTCCAGTATGGTTTGAAGAACGTATTCACCGTGTCCTTTTTGCGGAAAAAATAGTGCAGACAGAGATGGAAAATATAACAATTAGCCTATGTCTGACAGCGGGGACATAGTAAACAAATCAGAACGCAAATTTAAACATCCGCAACGCATAGGCCTATGCTCAAATGCCATTTAATGATGATTTATTTATTGTAATGAAAATACAGTACAAGAAAAAAGTGGGCTACAATAATATATATATATATATATATAATGTATATGTATGTACATATATACCATATAATTATTTATAATTATGGTAGGCATACAGTGGCTGATATACTTTATAATAAACCTTTTTTATTTAAAGCCCATACATGATGATGTCCGGCACACTTATTTATTTATTTCTTTGTTTTTTGGGGTGCTGCATACCCCTCTGACACTGGGTAGTTGCGCCCTTGAGTAGACCTGCTACTTATAATGAGTCTGTAGCTTTGGGGTGTGCTAGTATTGGGCAATTTACATACCTCGATTGGGCAGTCAATGTTTTCTAGAAATTAATTATATAGTACTGCTTTGTTTTCTGAATTAAATTGTGAGTAAGTGCTACATGTAATAGCTGCACAAGAGTCACAGAGAGTTGGTCCGGGTAATGGTGGGTAGGGCTGGGTATTGTTTAAGAAATTATGATACCAGTACCAATACCAGTAGGCCTACCCTGAAATGATAGTGATACCAATCTAGTACTTAATTTGATACCTTTTTTTCACCATGTGAATAGAAGCATCTCGGAATGCTGAACTGCCCACATCAAATACCCTCGCTGGACTTCACCACACACTGTGGGTTTTAGCTGCTGCGGTAGTGGGCCAATCACACGCACTCGCATTAAATCAAAAACCGCTTGCTGTGATTGGCTGCAAGCAAAACCATACAAATAGTAATTTTTATCTTTTTTAGATCTTGGTACAAAAAGGATTGAATGCAGGTAGAAGTTTCAATATTACAAACATTAATAAAATTAATAATAATTTAAAATAAATTAATACAAAAGTGTAATATTAATATATTAAAAAGTATATAGTAATTTAAACTAACAAAAAATTAAAAAATTGTAAAAAAAATTTTAAAATGAACATTAAACATGTAAATAAATAACAAATAAGATTAATAAAAAAAAAATATTAATAAAAACAAAAATATGTTAAATAATCAATATGAAATTAAAAAAATAAATTTTAATTAATGGGGGAATACCCCATATACATTATGATGAGCATACCAAAAATTTCACAAATATTTGGAAAGGCTTAAGTATAAAATTTAAAAAATATGTGATTGTTTAAAGAGTAGCGAAAACCGTCCAGCACATACAACCTTGTAACAAAGCTATAGTAATATCCTTAACCAGCTTTGTTTTTAATGATAGGCACTAATGTGACAGGTAAAATAGATACTATCAATACTACTCTGTACTGGGTTATTTCGGTCAGTACTGATACTCAGCCCTAATGAAGGGTATACAAATTGCAGGACTTTGAATCGAGAGACTGAAGTTGTCATCCTGTATCCCGTCTGTGGTTAGGTTTAGGCAACAAAGTATAGATTAGGTTTTGGTTAAATGTTAACAGTCACCATAATAAAAGGTCAATAGTGCTGTGGTCACTACAAGCATATTGTATTGCAAGATCTGATATTTTTGCAAAAAGCGAATAAAATATATTGTCAATGAACAGTTTACTGATATGTTCAGTATCGACAAATTAAAATTTCGTCATTATGTCCTTAACTCTGAACTATTTACTGTTCTTTTAAACTAATAAAATAGAGCAACAATAAAACATCAGGATAACAAAGTTGCCTCCACTTCTTATCTATTTGACAATGTTCTTTTCTAGTTTATGATGAGTGTTTTAGCCTCACAGGGACATTAGTGTGGCTGTACAGTTTTTACTCAGTTAGTTTTATATTTATTGGTAAGGCGTATGCAGCCACAAATGTCAAGCGTGAAGACTGCCCTTTCTTCTGCTCTGATCATGAGCATGAAAAGAGTATTGACGGACAGCTCGGATATAGTAGCAGTGAGCACTGCTGCCCATGTTTAGTGCAGCTCTGACTCATCGACTCTGAGGAACAGTGAGGGCTTCATGTTGTTTGCTGAAGGGAACGTACATCAATAGCAAGCAGTCTAATGAGCTAGCTACTGGATTTGGTGCTTTGATGTCGATTGCTTTTGTTTGGTTGTACTTTAAGTTGATCTAAACTCATAATTGACATCTTGTTCTGCATTTGTGTTTGCTGAAGCAAAAGCAATGCAAGATTTTTTAATCAGACAAATGGGCAATAACTGTTAAATGTTTTCATTTGTTTGAGATGATGCATCTCCCTCAAAGCACTGTTCTTTTACCGCAAAGACCAATCACTGATTCTTTTACTTTTGTGTTGTTTTGTGTGTCTTATAACATTCATAATCATATAATTCACTTTAATATACTTCAATTGTCCACTTGGGGAAATTCACTTTTTCATTCTGTTTGCGCAAATGCCCATGCATCAAATGTGGAGAGATGTCAGAATGATGGGTTACCACCCTCCGGTCCCCAAGCCAATTCCCATGGACTGAGCTACTGCTGGACCTTATTCATAACCTAATTCATTCAGTTCATTCATTCATTTAATTATGTGTGGTGCAATAGATTAAAACAGTTTTTTTAAAGGAATAATAGCATTATACAGTCTAAGTCACAATAATATACAATACAGATTCTAAATTTATACACTATTTACAAAGTCAGTGTAACAATATGATGTTTGGTGCAAAAATATTGAGTTTTTTTGTGATTATGTCTGCTTGAATATGATGCAGAATATCAGATAATACATTCATTTTTTTTCAGGCTTGAAGTAAGTCCTTGGTAACATGCTCTTAATCCCAAATAACTGAGTTTGAGAAAGTAAAACCTACTGTAGTATTGTCTGATGAATCTGTACATGGATGTGCCACAAGTATATAAATTGATTTACACCTCATTAATCTACTATGCCTGAAACACAACTGGTGTGTAGTTGTTAATAAATGTATATGGTTTGGGAGTAATTGCACAGTCAGTATGCGGACACTCTTTAATTCTTTATGTTTTGGACTTTTTTTGGCACCAGTTGTCAGGATTGAGACATTCAGACAAGTTTTTTGTGCTTTTCTTATTGATTATGCAACACGCAACACTTCATAATCTGCAATCTGCCTGGGGTACTACTGTAAACGAAACAGGAAAGGTGCCGGCACTCTCTCAAAGCCAAAGATGGAACATATATTCAAAAACAAAAAGGCATGATGGTCTTGTGACCTTCATCAGATCACAAACAATATATACACACACTTCTCCAACATGTGTTGAACATGACCAACATTCATCAGCCAATGACCAGCTAAAGGAGAGGAACACATTCCTCTGATAGGCTACAATGAATAGGCCTTAAGAAAAAGGAGACAAAAAATTGTTTGCACAGTAAATTTTTTTTTTTTTTACTTCATAGCACCATTTTTTCAGATCACACTGCCCAAGACTGAAAAGATCCACAATGGGGAAATAAACAAGTCTGAATTTGCAAATTAAGTTTTCTGCTTCTAATTGTCGTCTTATCATGCTACATCAAGTTTTAAACATGTAACAAATGGCAATTGATGTTCTGATAATGCTTCCCCATAATAAATGCACATACAATCAAGATCTGATGCCTTAATGTTTTGCACAACTAATGCTTTTGCACATATTTTTGTATTGCTGATTTTTGTTTGTTTTTGTAATGTTCATTGTTTTTACTGTTTATTCTCTTTTATTGGTTAGACAAAGACAAATGTTCTGCCATGGTGGGACCATGAAAAAGTATATTCCTTTCTTTTTAATAAGGCACCATTTTTTGTCTTTCCTGACATATTTGAATATATCATTGAAGCAATTTTTCTGGATAATATTGTCCTTTGGCTTAAGGTTGTGTGTAATGTAACCACATTTCCAACACCTACAGCTCTGTATTTAACAAGAGCACTGGTGAGCTGAGCACAGTTTACACTGCTTATGCTACTACTAATAATACTTGACGTCTTTAATTGGTTTAAGAAATATAAAACCTCAGATCTCAAACCAAAACTTTTCCCTTGCACTGGCAGAGTACCAAAGTAGTGTGGAAATCCAACTCTAGGTGTAGCAATAAGAATGGGGCCAGACTATTCTCTGTGGAGGGTCGGCAAACAGACAAGTGAAATATTTTTTGAACATATTTAATGCCTGATAATTGAGCATCAACAATGGCCCACATAACAACTTGTTTCTGTTTTGTGTCACTTTGGTTGGTTTCTGTTTTCAGTGAACTTTCCAGATTGTGTTATGAGTGTACTAACAATATCAGTAAGGCAATTTCTAGTCGTTTATTTATATAACCGCATCTGCGCTTGACTGTCACAGTTAAAGGACTCTTCTTGCATGATTGACTGAATATCTGCTAAAATAAACAATTATACCAGATATTACATCTTTACATATTGACATTCACCAAACACTGTTTCGCGAGCTCTAAACAAAAGTAATTAATGAATGAGCTCATGCACAAATATATCTGTTTAAACCAGCGAGCATAGGCGTAGCTTCATGATTCAGAACGAATTACACACAACCTTTGTCAAATATTGTGTAATTATATTATTCTTTCTATAACATGCTGCATGTAGTTGTGCTGTTCTTGCTTGAATGGAAGGTTTCCATGGTTAGTCTCATAACAACCTCTTTCAGCAAAGACTAAATAGTTATTTTTAAGTCGTTGTATGACACTGTACAGTTAATCTGTCCAAGGTTCCATTTGTTTAGTTTTCTTTGAGTTAGTTCAGTGTCCACTACTACTTTAATCCTTCACCACAGGGACCATCCAGTAAAAACAAGCACTTTTAGCTGCTTAAATTGCAAGGTGACTCTGCAACAGAAAAGACTGTGTCTGCTCTTCTCTAATTGGGACCTTGAACATCCCCCTGTATGCCTAAGTGAAGTTTTGGTTTCAGATATTACTATCCTCATATTATACCCACTGCCCTATTATATCCACTGCGATAATCATTATGAGTCATATTTTTCTAATTATTATAGTTGGGTATTATTGTAGTTGCTGTGCATCTCTCTCTCTCTCTCTCTCTCTCTCTCTCCCTCGCTCTCTCTCTCTCTCTCTCCCTCGCTCTCTCTCTCTCTCTCTCTCTCTCTCTCATCTCTCTTTAGGGTGTTTGAGCGCAATCGTTTTCTCTAAGGTCAGGTATAGTTTTTACAGTGCTATTCAGCTGAATCCTGATCATATCAGCCATGTCTGTGTTTTGTCTGTGACAATAACAGGCGGTTTGGCCATCTGGCAATTCTGGCAAATGCCAGAGGGGCCGGACCATTTTTTTAAAATGTGGGCCGGTCAGATTTATATTTTTTTAAATACAAATAAATTGTCTTTACAGGCCGACAGTACATAGGATGGGTTTTTATCACTTGCACAATTTCACTATAATAATAATAATAATAATAACAATGATGATGATGATGATGATGATGATGATGATAATAATAATTAATAATAATAAATATTAAGCATTTGGCCTGGTCCCATGATGGGCCGACCGACCTAATCAGAGGTTACTCAATTTGGGACTTTCAGTCAAAATCAAGCACGTCAACTTCAAACAGGATCTCCATTTGCAGGGTTCGACTAAAAACATTTCATCGCATTAAATGGTAGTCTAATTCGGTGTTTTGGTACAGTTGGTTTGGCGTACACATGAAAACCCTGAACAAGCAGTGTCGTTCTGCACCGTCTTTCTGCTGTGCCCCATTCACGTAGTGTTTAGTTTTACACTATGTAGGTTAAACAATTAATCCGCGGTTCACATGTATGCATGAACTGTGGTGGTCCTTTACACTGTAGGCTATATTCAACATCACTGATGATTTTTGATCAATAGAATGTAGAAAACATTACACTTCACAACGTTTTGTTTCCATAACATGATTGTATTATTGTACAATTTAGCAGTAAAAGCAGTAGCTTATGTAAGTCAATCCTACATTTTTCAACATGGGAGCAAAACGTGCTCCTTGGGGAAAAAAAGTTACCATAAAGCCCTGTTCATGCTATTTTAAACAACTGGACCTTGGGGTCAATGTTGTCGTATGTCCCAGATGTGAAAGCCCCCTTACTGGACTACTGAATATAATAATATTCCATTATATTTTGTATTTTGAATTATTACCCGCAACCAGAATTTTGTGATTTCCTTGCCATAAATATAGATGTTTTTACCATATATTGGTGCCTAAAAATGTAACAGAATGCAGGAATTTAAGTATTTTACCCTCACAACTTTATGTGTTCCCCCAAAGGCCAATTCTGAGCAAGGAAAAACCCTGAAGTATAATCACAGCCATAAAAACATATTTAAATTGCAGAATTAGAGAGTTAAAACAGACGAAAAGATGGAGAACCAGACAGACAATATGTACAGTGTTAACAGAGAGAAACACAGACAAAAACGGCATAAACAGACAGTATGTGTAAATTTGTTCTAAACATATGCTCTTTAAACTGCTTATATTATGTCACCATCTGTACACAAATGTAATTAGTGAATGCACATGTCCGTGGGTGGGGCTGCATGGGCGTGGTGATGTGGGCTGGTGTGGCTACAGTGCCAGGGCTGAATTTTTGTCCCTGTCCGCCCCTGACTTTAACTACTGGGTTTCAGTTAACGCAAGCTTGCACTGTTAATTTCAAAACTGTCTGACAGCTGTCAGACGTCTCTGTAAAATTACAAGATTATTTTGAAGTATGGTTGTATTAGGTTGTATGAGGTACTCATACATGACATAGTCATTGTATTACCTACAGTAGATTACGGTTGTCACGCCCACAGTTTGGAGAAGTGGGCGGGAGTACTGACACGGAAGCTAAGCAATGTACTGCTGTGCTATCAAAATCAGTTAAAGTGTACGCTATATTTCGAATATTTGAAACGCTTTACCTTTGCCGTCACACAGCCCTTTCCGACCAGATACTGAAGCCGTTGTATACAACATCTATGCTCTCTAAAAGCCACCAGAATCCTTCTTACAAAAACAGTAATTGGATGTAAAGTGCAACTAGACTGGTTGGTGGAGGCATACAACTGTGATGTGGTAATTCTAGTTTAGACATGCTTGGTGTGGCTCTAGGGATGGTCAGTCAGTTTACCACTTTGATCCAGACTGAAATGTAAGAGTTAGCTTTAGACTTGGTGTCGTTTGATGACATGTTTGTTACAGGCTGTCATGTACTTACAACAAAGATCATATGACTTTTCATAAGCTTATCAAACAAACCACAGTCCAATTAATTTCAGAGTCCCGTAATGAGCACAGTGGGATTATTTCATAAGAAACTTTTATAATAATGTTGCAGCAATACTGTAGGTAGAGTATTACTTCACTCCCTCTGCTTTTTCAGCTGTATCTGTCTTTTTCCCCACAGTTGCTTGCGCATGCTCTTAAACATAATGAGGCACACAGTCATTCTAACATGGAAGCTGTACTAATACTAATGAGGTCACATCACCCTGCTTGTCTACACTTAAGACCAGTGACTGTCATGCATCTCCTCTTGCCTTCGTCCTGTCCTTCTCACTTGCATGCATTTTGCAGACAAATTGCATCCAGACTGAAAATTGGAATCACATTCAGAGTCTTTTTTTGACTGACTGGATTGCAAATTGAGCAAAATCCAACCCTTGTGAATCTATTGTCACTTATTTATTCCTGTTGTTCATTGTAGCCCATGTCATTTCATAATAACAGGAAGACAATGTATCTAGTAAGGCACCAATTCCACAATATCTCTCTTTTGCCGCGTCCTCTGTCCACAGATACGCACAAAGGTTGATGTCCGCGCTCCATGGTTTCTGTGTGTCTGCACCCAGGGCCAGAGGGCTGTAGATTTAAACCAGCAACACTACAGGGGGAGTCTTTGAAATGAAAAAGGATTGAGGGATATTGAGAGATGGTCCTCTGTATAGAAGTGTTCCAGCTTGTTAGTGTCAGCTCGGTCAACTTAACACTGGGGTTTGTTTCTTTTCATGTTAGTTCAAGTATGGTGAGTTGCCTCGGTGCTCTCTACCTGCGACCTCTGTGTTTTCTCTCTCTCTCTCTCTCTCTCTCTCTCTCTCTCTCTCTCTCTCTCTCTCTGTCTCTCTCTAATGCACACACACTCCCTCACAGCCATGAATGTCTGCTTGCTGCATTCTTTGTAAGGTGAGTTTTTTTCCTGTTGTGTACAACACTTGCAGGGGTCACGGAAAGTCTCCTGGGGATGGGAATGGGGGGTGAGGGTGGGGGTAGAGGTACTTTCTGCTGAAGCATCAGGTGATAATCCTTACATACTGTTATAAGCGATAACTGATGTGGTGTACTGAGTTGTACTGAAGCCAAAGGCCAGAGGGATTTTTAAAGTCACAAAGTCAGAGCCGTTGCAGGGGCTTCTCGATAGTTCTCCCCCCTTGGAAAGAGGTTTGAAATGTAAGTGAAAATAGTCAGTCGTCTGTACACCCTATGGCCGTTATTCTGAGCCATCTTTTCAGTGCATGACAGAATTTAAACATGATTGAGTAAGCCGAGTAAATTAGCCAGATAGAAACTGCTGTGTCCACACTGAACGCTTTGTTCAGAGGAAGGCGTGCTCAGCGGATCTGTCTGCAGTTTGGCTGTCATCACACCACGGCTAAGACTGGAAACCATCTGCGGGTTGGAGAATAATCATTTACTTCCATCTGTCTGCCTGTCCGTTTATCTGTCTATTTCTTCCAGCCATTCATTCGACCATTCATCTACTCATCATGTTTCCTTCTGTGTGCTCATCTGAATCGTCTGAAGTCTGTCTCAGCTGACTGGTGATTATTATTATTACTCTTTTATTGCAACAATCCTCCGGGAAAAGCATGATAAATCAGTACTTTGGAAATCTTCATCCAAGCACTTTACAGTTTGTTAATGCTTTGAATAAAACCTCTGATTATTCACCTGCATCTGATGGCATGACTGTCGGATTAGCCAATTAAACTTTCGCTACCGCCTGACAGTTGGAGATCAGAGGCCACTTGACTAATTACTTTCTAAATGAATTATGACAGGAGTGATGCAGGTTTGTGTTGATAGTAGTGTAAAGCCCCTGGAGGTTAGTGCTGTGTCATCACCAGTGTAAACAAAAACAAACAAATGACAAACTTTGTGGTCACATCACATTAGCAATGATCCAAGCACTGTCTATTGAAACATGCTTATCTGCACAATACTTTTTTCTATATTTGTGATTTTTTTTAAGAGAGCTTGATTCTGTCAGTGTAATTTATACAGTATGATGATAATGATGATAACCTACATGAGCAAAACACACATTTCTTTTTCACCACTCTTTCATCCTAGTAATGACTTTGCTGGCTTACTATCTTTGAGATAAAATGTTAGTTTGTAGCTGTTTTTTATTATTTTCTGTTTCCCATCCTGAAACTGCAGACCTTTCTGTAGTATGTATTTGAACGGCTAAATGCTCACTTATGGAGAAAAAGAGGCCCGCTGTCTATTTTTATGTCTGGGGGGAAAATCATCTTTGTGCCTTACAGTAGATGCATTGTGGAGGAGTACTTCAAAATAAAAGATCCCCACACAGAGGAGCTGCAGAGGCCTTCGTAAACATTTCTCAAAAGTAAAAATATACATCTTCAGAGAGTTGCAACACAATGGATTTATATAACGTGCAATATTTATGTCTATTTTTAAAGTCAGTCCCTCTATTTGGCTGACCATTAACCAGCCAAGTATTACTTTTAATAAAAAGTAACTTTGCTGTGTTACTAGTAACTACTTTATTTAAAGTAAGTAGTTATTTTACAACATATGTTTAGAAACTCCTACACAGCCCCCAAAATGTCACTGCTAATTTAAATATATAGCAGATGTTAAAGTTTTGATTAAATCGACTCAGAGCAGCTCAATGAACAATGTTTATTGGAAATGTCATTGATTATTACCAGCTAGATTGCATACTGTATAATCTAAAGAAGTCTCCGTAAATAAATGGCCATACCAGTTATGAAATCCCACATCAGTATTAGCGATAGTGCAGAGTCAATCTCCTTTTTGAAGAAGTGTTGTTTGAATGTTATCATCATGTACAGACACTGTATTATACCCCAGAGGCAGAGACCTGCTCAGCATGTTTCCATAACCTACAGAATTATCCTTTCACAAATACCTTATGGTAAGATACAGCACATGAAAGGCTGACATAGAGGAGGGAAGAGATAAGGGGAGCCTATTTTTAAGTTTAAAGCCCCCACAGGAGCTGGGAGGAGGTTTATTCTAGGATTCTTTCTTCCTAAATTTGCCATGTCAAGTATACAATCCCTTTATCTCCAAACCATCACACTGATCGAAAATAGAAGGGGACTCAGGTGCTTCTTCTGTAAGAACGTGCCCGCAAACACATACAGGACTGGAATTGTCACTTCCAAATGAAAGACCTTCAAAAAGGAGTGTCCACTCTTACAATTAAATAAAAGTGATGCATTGATAGAAAAACTACTTGTGGACCTTTTGCATTTCAAAGAGACATTCACATTTATTTTAAATTTAGAACATTTTAATAGATACTGTTTATGGAAACTAATGATTGTCTCACCTGCTGATACATTCTATGATTAATTGTTTAGTCTATTACATAATATATATAAAATGCCAGAAAATACACCACCAGACATGGAAGTCAATACAAGATGATTTTGTAAATGTTTTAGTGTGTACAATGTTAAAAAACAATTTGGGCAACTACAGTGTTGTTAAGGTTAGGGAAATATCATGGTTATGGAAAATGAAACTAGTTAGAATCTGGTACGGGTTAAGCAACTAAAACAGGTGGTTAGGATTAATAAAAAGGCAAACATCAATTTGGTCTCCTGCATTAAACTTCAGACACGCTACACGCCCGACCTCCACACCCTTACTTTTCGCCTCGCTATTTCTGCCTTTGGCACTGAAATCGTGGCAATGGACATAAATCGTGAGGTGCAGAATCATCCAATATGGACATAATTCCTGGGGAAACTCTCTGGACCGACTGACCGAGTCCAAAACCGACAGATGTGAAATTTGAAGAAGACATACTTTATTAATCCCCAGGGAGGAAATTAAATTTTTTTCACTCTGTTGTTATTACACATTACACACAGGCCCAAAGTACACATACATGCACAAACAGGACCTATAAATGCATTAAATGGAGAGACGGCAGAGCAAGGGGGCTGCCAATGAAGGCGCCCTGAGCAGTTAGGGGTTTGGTGCCTTGCTCAAGGGCACCTCAGCAGCACATCAAAATTGTTGTTCTATAGATATATATTTAAAAGAATACAACTAAAAGTTTATTAATTTTGTGCAAATTTATTGAATGAATTTATATATTAAAAATGATTTTAGCAGCATAAAGAACATTGTAACTTCAAGAAGGAGCAGAAGCCTTTAAATAAGAGATAGTGTGGAGGCTTTATCCCATAAGCTAAGGCATTCTTCTGCTAGGATATCCTAAGATATTATACTTGTTATGCATGTTTATTGTTTTATCAGGAAATAATGTGCACTAGAACACACCTTTCTTCAGCTTTGAGCTCATAAGCTACACAATGAAATATTATACTCTCTACCTACGTTTGTTCCCACATTGTGTGTTTTTTGTCAGTATGGTGAGAGCTGTGATGACACGAAGAGCACCTTTCTGTGATCAGATGCTCTTATAAGTCATTAAAAGACCACATTGGGGAAGCAATCATCCCCACTCAGCCGTGGGAAATGAAGGTGGCCTAACATGTAATGGCTCCTCTATATAAGAGTGGGTACCACAGCTATGTTATTATTAAATAAGGAAAGAGGGTATAGGAGTGTGTGTGTGTGTGTGTGTGTGTGTGTGTGTGTGTGTGTGTGTGTGTGTGTGTACTGTAGAAGTGGGTATCTTTGGCATAAATAGGCAAGCCCCTAGCAATTTCCAAGGCAGATAATTGGACATGGATTTGTGCGATGGGTTGGCCAAAGCCCCTGAAGCTATGAACTCATTTGTTGGGATACAGACCACCTTGTAAGGTCACAGTGTAGAAAATCTCCTTCATCCCAACACACACATGCATCAGGTCTTAGATGACTACTTGAGTTCTATTTGATGAGTTAATTTTAGATGATATTACCTTCTTCATTGCATACATGAGCTAAAGGTTTCAGTTGCCAAGGTTGTTTAATATTGAGTATATTGAGGAAAAGATGTTTTCTTTACTGATACTGAAATTCCAAAACTGGAAATTGCTGAATAAAAATTTCAGTTATATTAAATACAGTATATAACAGAAATACAGTTAATGTTTATTAAAATGTTATGCAAATTAAGGGCATTTCACTCTGGTCCGAATCAGTTGATGAGTTTGTAAACTTGGAGCATGTTCCCCTTGGTGCGGTTTCGTTTCACACGGAGAAAAATCCAAGCATGCCAAAATGCATACCAGCGCTTATTGGTCAGATGTGTCTGGGGTGGGAGCAAGAAGGTAAATACAGGAAGAATAGTCCTGTGTTCTGGACTAGTGCATATTTATTGCATCTCCATGGTCAAACCAGCTCATTTCATTCAAATAATTTTTGAGACATTGTTTGGCGAACGACCTTACTACGTCTGCTCTACTCACAGATACTTCGCTCTGTCGTCGTCTGTCTCCAGCTAGCGGCGGCTGGTTTGACCATGGAAATGACATTGACCACATACTATTTCTATGAGAGAAACACTGCAAGATGCTACAGTTTGCATATTCTGCCGCATCGCAGATTGCAAAGCACACCGGACAACAGGAGACATTGAGCTCAGACTTGTGGAGTATAGTGGTGGGAATCACCAGAGGCCTCACTATATGATATCATAACGATACTTATGTCACGATACAATATTATTGCGATTTTAAACATATTGCAATATTCTGCTAGCCTGACAAGCCAGACCCACATCAAGATGTTGGGCCTGGGAACTCACCATTGGCAGGGCTCAATCCGAGGGGTGGGATAAACGGTTGTCTTTCAAATTCCCTCTGCACTCATAGCCAACCAGAGCAACGCTAGTTGATAGATTAAACTTTTGCCGTATCTGGTCGGCAAAACTCTGAACACATCTTCCTTTTTTTAAGAATGACTTCAGTGCTTAACTCCAAGTCTTCCAGAGTCGCGGCTAAAGCTGATTCGAAAGACCGCTGTTCGCCAGCAGCAGCAGCCATCGTCTTTGTTTTCAAGTAGCAGGGAATTCACGCGGAACCGCTGCAACTCTGCCGTCCTTATGTTAATCCCGCCCACCGACTCTATACACGATGTGATTGGCCTAACCAGAATTTGTTTTTTCCAGCTCTCAAGCCAACGGAGAGCTGCTAGACTGACCCTGGCTGCAAATTACATTTGCTGCCGCTAGGGTGCGTCTAGATTTCTAGGCTAATATTCTGCGATATATTGCAATTTATTATCTAACTTTGTCAACAGCTGTTTGTTCATCTCACTTCAATTTTATTCCTGCAAAATGGGATTGTCAAGCAGACAAACTGACCAACACATATAATAATAGATCCATACTTGGCGTCTGTGAATCGTTACAGTATTGCCACAGAAATGATTGCAATACGATGCTGTATCGATTTTTTCCCCCCACCCCTAGTGGAGTAACACATGAATACCTCTCAAGTCTCACGCATTGAATAGACACACGCTTTTCAACCCGTTCACACGCCACACCTTGTATTTCTAACGCAGAGAAATTACCAGGATAACGCCCACCAAGTTGCGCCGCTATTTTTTAAACAGTGGAACAGGTAGAGGAATCAAGTGAGATCCCCATAGAGTTCAGAAGGCCCTGCCACGCACCAGCTGAGTGAGTGCAGATTTTAAGTTGCGGCTTTCGTCGCTGTTTGTGACTTTGCTGAAGATTAAGTGACAAGTGTACTCGCCCTGTTGTTTATTTGGTTGCCATGACTTCGCGAGTGATGACGTCCAGTCACTGTTCCAGTTAAGGGGAGAGAGAGCGGATGACAGTTCGCTTGAGTTCAGTAGAGCACACGGCTCTGTAGAGTCGTGTAATTATGACTTCATATACTACATGTACATAGTGGAAACCCTGTTGTGCATCTGCCCTATTTCTGATACTGTGGCGGCAGAAATCAACAGAGGAAAAACTGGGTAGCTTTTGCGCCCATTATTATTATTATTATTGTTATTATTATTATTATAGCTACATGTTGAATCGGCTGCAGGGCTACTCTGACAGTTTTATATTTTTATAAAGATACCCATAATACTTTTATAACAATACCCATAATAATTTAGAATATTTTTAGTTTTTTCCTTTCCTTTTATTTTTACCGCACAACCTCCCGGCCCCCATAGTGAAAACCTTTGGCCTAGGTAGGCTATTTCATTATATTTTATCCGGACAATGCATAGTATTAATTATTGCACACACACACACACACACACACACAAACACACACACACACACACACACACACACACACACACACACACACACACACACACACACACACACACACACACACACAAAGAAATGCTGAATTAAATAAACATTTTTATATTTGTACGAATTTATGTGTCATTTATCAGATCAGACCCCCATCCCCACCCAAACCCCTGCCGCCAAAATCTCACTCTGAACTCTGTTCAGAACTTGAGAGCCCTGCACATGCAGTAGTTGGGGCGGTTCGAGGTTGAATCCTGTTGTGATCACCACAAACAAACTGTGTTCCAGAGTTAGCTTGAAAGTGTACCGAGACCACCTCTTCATGGAGGTCTTGGTATGCTGTTTGGTGCGCATCAAAGTTTGATTGCTGCATTCACGCCTGGCCAAAAGAACCGCACCAAGGGGGAAACCAAAGTCTAGTGCGATTCAACCGAACTAAATGAGGCAGGTGCGAAATCCCCTTTTGCTGTATTACATTCATTTTAATTTAATTCATTAGGTGATGATATACAATGCAGGGGAACATAGACTCGAAGCCTGCAAGTGGGCAGTTCTTAATTTGTAAAGTGGGAGGTCCCGGAGCGCAGAGGGGGGGTGGATCCGCCGACTCAAAACGGGGGTTGGAGGTAACGGAACAAAAAAATAAAAATGACACCGCCTAGTAGCTTCTCTGACTAAAAATACCTAAACAACGCTGTGTGTACATCAGGGCAATGTTTATTTTTATTTCAAAACGTGCACTGCATCGGTGCGAAATGTAAAAAAAATAAAATAAAAAAAAAATACACTGCAACAATCGTTTTCACAAGCAGCAATTATCCATCGGACTATTAATTTAAAAAACAACCGTGGTCTCCACATTCTTGATCGGCAGAAACGTTTTTTGCTTGTTTGATATCCGACTGGCTAGCGTATTTGAACAAGTTAAGCAAACTTTGTTGTCTTTTTGACATTTTTCCCCTGAGTGGGGCTATGAGGCTAACAGCAATCTCAACCAGCACAAGCGCTTGTGCCACTAGAAGTGCAGCGGCGCGCTGTTGAAGTGTTTCCCCTCCATCCGTCCCTCTCCCCATGGGCAGTTTGGTTTGAAATGTGCTGGGGACAAAGACTCATCAGGAATTACATTTCCAGAAGTGCTGGGTACAATAACGATCAATCATCACCACATTTCTGGTTAGATTTTTTGACAGTTTTCAGTGGTTATGAGGAGCAATATGAGAGAGAAATTTGGTAATCATTGATCATTGTTTAGGTACAAGCTTTTTCCTCGCCATATAGGCGCCAATGAAGAAGAAAACGCTTTGTGAGATAACTAATATAATCGTTGGATTTCGGTTTGATTCTTTTGACAGGCTTAAGTGTTCATTACAAGATATGGCCATGAGAAATTTGGTGATCATTGATCGTTGTTGAGGTACATTAAACCACGTTAAGCTTTTTCACGTTAAGCAGAATGTCCCGACAGGCAGTGTTGTGAACAGAGAAGCGTGCAGCAGCCAGCGCAGCAGCAGAGCGGCTGTGTGTGTGCCTGCCCTGTGGGAATAGAAATTGTTGTGGATTTTTTGGCATCTGTCGCTCAAGAATTTTTTTTTAACTAAATTGAGCTTGAAGTTTTCAAAAAAAGTGGTGGGTACAAAATGACTCGAAATCTGGTAGGTACGCGTACCCAGCGTCCCCACCGAAATCGACGCCTATGCCTCTCCCCCTTCCGTCTACCCTGAAAATTCACCTTAAAACGCATTGAAAATGCAAACAACAAGATTTTTGTGGAACTTCAATGGGGAATAAAGACTAACAAAACAGATAACAACATTGAACACTACACAAACAGTAGTTTATTTTTTTCATTTAGGAGATACATTTTTCCTGGTGACACAGGTGCTGGATCCAATAAAAAAGGTTCCGGATCGGAGGTGCCGGAACATGTTCCGGCATGTTCAAATTAAGCCCTGCAAGTGGGGCTTATTAAATGCTACATGAATATCCGCAGCAGTACCTGTAAGTGACAGCATGGCTGTTAGGTGAGCAGTGTGACAGCTGGCATGACAGCAAAAGAGTAAGTAGAGCACTGACGGCTTCGGTACACCCCCATGATCGAACAGGTGTGGTGGATATATGATGCAGTGGATCAAGTGCATGTCACGAGAGAACGGATTTCAGCTGAACTAGCTCTCGGGCTTCGCTTAATTATATGTGTCAAATTCACGTAATGCAATCAAAAGCAAGGCTGCGAAGGACCATCCCTGTCTCCCAAACAACCTTTTTGTACCACTAAACTGCAACAGCAAATGTGTTAAATATGAAATAATGCCACCGAGATTAATTTTGGACCCAAAGAAGTGTTTTCTGTCCTCATATCTAAACCACAGAATGTAACGGTCATGGTTTTAAACACGTCCTTACTACATTCTGAAACAGTTGCAGTCTGGTTAGGTTTATTCACAAAAACTACTTAGTTTAGTTTAGTAAAAGATCGTGGTTTGGGTTAACTTCATCCATTACTTAACTTCTGGTTACGCATGTGACGCAGAACGTCACGTAGTTATGTTTGTTGCTTAAAGTAAAAAAAACGAAAAAAAACGTTTCCATAACCTACATCTTACGTGGAATTTGGCAAGCAAAGCGCCGTGGAGTGTAGATTCGTGCCTGATCACGCACCTGGCTGTTCATGCCCCACATTTCTCCACACCGGTCACAAAACGATCCTTCTCCTTTCAACTCTACAGAATGTCTCTCTATCCCTGTGCGTGTGTGTCTGTGTGTGTGTGTGTGTCTGTGTCTGTGTGTGCGTGTGTGTCTGTCCTTCGATTTCTCTCTGTGTGCCTGATTGTGTGTCTCGCTGTAGGCAGAAGTCAAAACTGCCACAATCACCATAAACGTAGGTGTTTCATTTTTAAATGTTTTATTTGATAAAGTATCTGGCTGCACTGTGTCCTTCCTGTATGTAATTACCTGGCTTGATATCATGTTTTTGCTTTCAACACAGGCATCACATATTCACCTACCATCTTATACTTGTAGTCCATATTACAAAAAGTATTATTCAACTATGAACACAATCTTCCTCTGCTGTAACCAGGTGGTTTTAGTTGCCTAATTTGAACCATAATTAAGTTTCTAACACAGATATTGTTGGAACAACCAACTGAAACATGTTGGCAGTGAAGGTTTTCCAGTAATGCAATATGAAACACATGCATTGGTGATATGGCTGCAAGGTTACAGTCCAAGGTTAAAGTGTCCAGTAAGTAATATTATACAGTACGCTCGTTCAATTTTATCAGCTATGGCTCATAAACCGACAGGGAAAGTTATTTTTTGAGCGCATCAAAAGATGGTGAACATCTATTCATCACAGCAGCACAGTCTCTCCTTTAGAGTTCCCTTCCTCTTAATAGCACCCCGCAAACTTTTTCATCTTAAGTGTAAGTAAGTAGTAGATTGAGTGACCTGCCGTGTAGTTTTCTTTTGACACTGGCAGAAAAAAGGCCGACAGTTGTACATTTTGTATCTTTTTGCTCCAAAGGGGTACAGATCCAATAACACACAATACAACTTCACCCTTTTTTGTTGAGCGTCGAAGGAAACGCAGAGGTGGCCCTCTGAGAGAGGTCCGCCTTGTCCGTTGGTTTATGTAATCGCCATTTGGAGAAATATCACTCTGTGGGTTTAGTGAGGCTGAGCCTTTGTAATCCTCAGCACAGATACTTTTACAAATCCTGTATTTAATTAGATTTCCCCATTTAGTCATTTGCAGTCAGAGGCCTAATTCCGGCATAATGCCTACAGTGAGAGTGTATTCCTGGCAAGCCCATGGATTGGGTCCTGTGTTCCACTTCAGTGTGTAATGGTCCAAGGAGTTCAATTTCACCTCACATATCCCTTTGGTTTCTTTAAGCTTAACAGAACAGCAACTGGCTTACCAAATGTTTTCTTTTCTTTATCAGCAGATCAGTGTTATACAAGGACGTTTGGGGTAACTATGTATTTCTGTCGTGGGTTACTTTAGAAGATTAGGGAATTAAGGCTGATGTTTCATGTTTGTATGGCAAGAGGAGAGACTGAAACATGTACAGCTGTTAAATATAATATAAATAGCCCTGCAATACATTCTACTTCTCTTTTTTTTGACTGTCAGACAGGTTTTCTGTATTTTATACAGCAGATGGGAAAATAACATACACACCATACAGTAATGCAACATAAATAACTAACTTTCTATGTTTTAACTCTGATCTCATTCAACATCACTGACACAAGAAATGTGCTCTGTTGCACCTGTAACCACACCCAACAATGATGTCACAGCGTACTGACACACCCTGAAATACACCTTTTACATGACTGCAGCAAGGGGAGAAGTTAAAGACCTGGAAGTTCAGACATAACAACATTTTCTAGCTGGTTTTAAGTTTCTCTTTAGCCAATTGTCTACTAGGTCATTTGGGGACCTAGTGCTGTGGTGATGGATAAACAATGTTGACACATTACTTTCTTAAAAATCCTGCCCTCCAGCTTAGTCCAGTGTTTTCTGAAGAAATGCCTGGGAGACATTTAAAGCTATTTTCATCGTCCTGGTCCTGGTCCTCTATTAAGTACTCCAACTGTGGCCAATATTAAAATGTTATACATGAGAAAATAGTCATAATGCACAAATCTGCAATTAATCACTGGATTTGTTTATCACACAGAAAAAAAACCCGCAACCTCGCAGGTGCCCCTCACACCAGCCCATACTACAATCTTTGCCCTTTTGAGTGAACCTGGATTTCGTGCTGACTCGCTCAGTCACACTTTTGCAGCAACGTCCGTAAGGATTATTCACATCGCAAACACAAGATGGCACCAGAGCTTTGATGACATCAGATTTTATTCAATATTCTCAAGTTTCATTCCATATATTCAGACTTTCATTCCATATATTTAGACTTTCATTTAATATATTTAGACTTTCATTCCATATATTCAGACTTTCATTAAATACATGTATATTCAGACTTTCATTCCATATATTCAGACCTTCATTCAATATATTCAGACTTTCATTCCATTTATTCAGATTTTCATTCCATATATTCAGATTTTCATTCCATATATTCTGACTTTCATTCCATATATTCAGACTTTCATTCCATATATTCAAACTTTAATTCCATACATTCAGACTTTCATTCAATATATTTAGACTTTCAGTCAATATATTCAAGGTTCATTCTATATATTCAAACTTAAAATATATATAATAATTTCCTAAACGGCATGCCATAATATATACATATATATTATATTACTATATTACTCCAATATTCTCCTGCTATTTTCATTAAAATGCTATTTTAGGTTAAATCGGGTTATAGTTTAGGTTAGGACAAGTGCAGTGGTGGAATGTAACTAAGTATATTTACTCAAGTACTGTACTTTACTTGAGTGCTTTCTTTTCATGCCACTTTCTACTTCTACTCCACTACATTTCAGAGAGAAATATTGCACTTTTTAATTTACTCCACTACATTAATCTGACAACTTTAGTAACTAGTTACTTTACAGATTAAGATTTGCACACAAAAGACATATGAATTAAACTACCCAACAATAAATAGGCCTCAAGTCCAGCTGAAATGATGATTAAACGCAGTTGATTGACAGAACTGTTTTGATCGTTTCCAGTTATTAAAATGTGAGGATTTTTCTGCATTAAGTACTTTTACTTTTAATACTTTAAGTACATTTTCCTGATGATACTTACATACTTTTACTTAAATAACATGTTCAATGCAGGACTTTTACTTGTAACAGAGTATTTTTACAGTGTGGTATTAGAACTTTTTCTTCCATTTTTTAAATACTTCTTCCACCACTGGACAAGTGACAACTTCATGTGCATGTGCAGCAGTTGTCGATTTTTGCATACTTGGAGTCATCAGTGGCATGGTAATCATTCCCAGGTTCGCGTTTGTTTGTGACAATGTCACTGGCTGTCACATGTAACACTAGGCCCTGGCATTCAATGACAAGAGAGTCTCAGTTGTCATATTACACACTCATGTTATGTAGATTGTGGCAGACTGTTAAATTGGTTTTATTGATTTTCTGACAAACTGTATGGTTTAATTATATCTTGTGGTCCTAAAGGGACTGCTGATCACATAATTACACTGAGGATTCAGAGAGACAATGGCTATCTCGGCTCTGTTCTGAAAAAAATCTGACGTCATCTGAACACTGAGTTGCTTTATTACGATGCTGCAGTAAATATTTCCAACAAAAGTATTAATTGTGTTTCTAGTTACAAGACACCTGAGTATGGGAGAGTTTCTTATTCTGTATTATGTTTTTAAGACTAGTGTATCTCTGCTGTGACCCATCATCCTTTATGCACATTGTTTAAATTAAAATAGTACCACCAAACACTGTATCTTAGCATCTTGGCTATTATTAGCTTTTGCTATAATTCATTATTGATTTGGGGGGTTTTAGCTTCCTCTTTTTTAAAGTCCATGACATGGAAGAAAATGATTTGAAAGATTAAGCCCAGAGTGCAGCTCTGTCGATAATACCCTGCAGAAGCCAATCAAACAGTGGATTGTTCACCCAGTCAAGGAGATGAACATGTCTCTAAATACGGCACCATGACATACTTGAAGACCTGATTTTTATGTCAAGGCCGCCTTTTGAAACCACTTTTAAAAAAAAAAAAACACTCTTTCAAACCAATAGCTTGAATGAAAAGTCATTGCTGCTCTGTATTTGATGAACAGAGCAAAATCAGATGCTATTGGATGCACCTGCTTAAAGGGCAACTTAACTCTCACAGTCAGCTAATGGACTGAACATTTCTGATTTTGAAGGCTGTTGAGAGATAACCTTTAAACATGGTGAGTTGCTGCTGATGAAACGGGCTTTGCCGGGAAAATTTAGGGTACATATGTCTACTCTTTTGTAATTGGATTCATACTGCAGGCTTGAAGAAACAATGTGTGCTGGACAATATGCAGACAGCAGGCCATCCTGTATTCTAAAGATAAGTAAAAAAGAGAGTGGATTAAATTGCTGCTTTGTATTTAAAATGGACTTCAATTCCCCTTATGTTAAAGGTCATTTCATCATCTCTCACTTCACTTAATCCATCTGCAGTCTATTGTTTGAAGGTTGGTATCTAAAACATACATTACAAGCAAACCCTGACGACAGAAACAGAGCTTTGTTTGCAAAACATTCAGCACAACCAACTTCCTTCAGATTTGCTCATCTGATTCATCCCTATGTCACTATTCATCTCAAACAATAATAAAAAATCAATGACTCATAAATGAAGAAGAGAAATAAGTATGTCACAGCAATATGAAGCGCAGCTGGATGTAAGATTTATGGAAAGAATTGCATATAATTAAAAATAAGCTAACAGAAAGTAGGAAGTTCTGAATTTTCAAGAAATTTGGTTATACCATAAAATCTGCATGTCTAAATGTTCCATTCTGGACTGTTTGTCTTTTAGATTAAGATGGCCTACCAATGAATCACAGCTGGAACTGGAGAAAATACAACCTTGATGACGTTAGGGATAATCCCTCTCAACAGAGGCTTTTGTCACCGTTCAGGAGCGGATCTACAGAGGGGAAAGAGCCTAGAGCCTTGCCCCCCCAGCTGCCCCCCTAACTTTGGTGATCCAAAAACTGAACTTGTAAAAACAACCCGCCACTATGTTCACAAGCTTCTCAAAACAGTGAACAATACAAACAAACAATACATTTACCAAAAGTGAGCAATTTAATTTTTTATTTTAAATGTATTATTAACACCCTGCCCCTCAAATACTTAGCTACGTCCCGGATTTAAACGTGCGAACGGCGTTCGCTCACCGGCAATTTCCACTGGATGCGGAACGTCTGCGGAACATCTGCAGAACGTCTCCAGAACGTCTCCGGAGTCATTAGGTTTCCATTAAAGTCAGTGTGTGCATTTCCACAGACTGCGGAACGTCTGCGTCCTGACTCCGTCCCAGTTCCGTCAGTCCGCAGCCCTCCGCAGCAGATACGCAGAGCTTCTATTTTTGACGGACGACGGAGAGCTTCGCAGCATTTCAGCACACGGCAGATAGTGCGGGACAGGAAGTCGAGCACAGAAACAAAATAAATATCAGGTTAATTTTCAAAATAAAATACACCGTGCTCACGGCGGATCATATTTCCCTGCACTACACCTTGAAAACACAGCTCAGAGTCGTTTCCCCTCTACTCCTCTGGATGGAAACTAACTGTTGTTGGTTTTGTGGTTCTATTCTACCTGAATTCGCGAGAACTTGTGGGTCCTCGTGACTACAGCTGTCAGTCACGGCTGTTACAAAATGTTATGGGGCGGTAAGTCTTCCAGAGGGAAACACTTGATGAAAGAAATGTGGGAATATCTCACGGGAGTACTAGCACTTTATTTTTATGGAATCTTTCTTTGACATAAATCTAAATGTTTCCACCCTTTCATTTTGGCATTTATTTGAACAGTCTTTAAAACCATTAGCACGTGGGAAAAAAATAGGATCATTGAAGCTGGTCCTGAAGCCTCTAATGAGCCTTTCAGTAAATACAACACAATCTCCTCAAAAAATCATCTTTTCAGCCGTAACTGCACCCTTGCTGTAACAAGTTAGAGCAGCTTATCAATCAAATATAAATGAGCTGGGTTAATTAATAGGTAGCCAAAGGGTATCATCAAACATTAATATTCCTCACTATCAGCACTACATCCAGACAGTCTGTTGGAAGTTCCTGTGATAGATGTATTGTGGCTGGCCGAGGAATGTGAGGGGAAAACGAAAGCTAGGAGAGAGGTTAAGCACCCTGGGATGTTCTGCAACCTCAACCTTGGGCAGTTAATTGAGGGGAAAGTACAAGCCAGTTCAGAATGCTGAACCTGTCTCCCCGGCTCCCGCTTCCCACTCCCCACTCCTTTTCACGCTCATTGTGGCGCACAATCCTGGTCACATTGTAAATGCACAGAAGCGAGGAAGGGTTCCCTTTATTGTTTTGAGTAAAGTTGAAGGCAATTACACACAAAGTATTTTGCGTAATTAGAGTACTACCTCAGGGTAGCCTAAGGGCACATAATGATTTCATTTTAAAAGGGGAGCAGTGAAAATTATTGATGTGCACATGCACACATCTGAACAACTTGTGGTTATTTTAATACTGACTCAATGCCAGCTTACTGAAAATAAATGTTGACCTAATATGCAAATATAAACACAATGGTTTGTTTTCAAATGGGTTAGAATATTGCCGAAGAATTTAGCACTTGATGAGATACCAAATGACAAGCACCTGCCTGCGCTGTGGGCGTTTTATTCATCCTTTTCTTTAACTCCCACTTAATGCATTAGTTGGCGTGATGAACACCACTAGTGGCATTGTTTAAACGGTCATAGTTTTTAAAAGGCTGAGGTTATTCCTTTCACTATATCATTACAACTAAAAGTCGATCTTGTAACATAGGCTTTCTTCGTTGCTTCATTTAATCAATATTACTTCATTAACACCTTGCTGTCTTATCTCATATCGCTTACAAATAATGATTGCCTTTGGGAACTGAAATCTGATCTGCATATTTTCTGAGTCTCCAAGGTTGAATACTAGATGAGAAAGCAATATTCTGAAGTTAAATTCATTGAATGTTTAAAGTTTGTAAATGGTAAAATGTATTATTGGCAAAACAGTTATACTGTATATTCATCTAAAAAAATGTTTTGTTTCTATACAGTATTGGTATTTCCTATTTATAAACAGCAAATGCCCTTGATGCCCTCTATGTGTTGTATGCTAGTAAATCATAAAGATGTAGAAAATAAAAAAATGACTGCTCATTAGTTCATTGCACACGTTCACAAAAAATTAGCCTCTGGGGGAAATGTGCAATGCTGTGGGAAATAACCGGATGTTCCAGTGTAGCTGCTCCCACGTGTGGCAGAAAATCTGAAGCAGAAAAGCAGAAAAGAATCATAGTAAGTGGGTTCAGCAGATGTTAACATTTCCTGGGCATAAATGGCTACAGGTACAAAGAATTTTTTTTTTTTTGGTGTTGGGACCCTCATAAGTCTGCATTTCCTTTTGTCCGACTTTAAGCATATAACCAGTGTGCTTTTGCAGCTGCCAGTGTCTCATTACAGACCTTTTTTGAGAAGACATTTGGACATGCCATAGCAGGAAAAGCACAAGTGTTATTAATAACGTTAGTATCAAAACCATTCCATTTAGGAGTTTCAGTTTGAGGTTCCAGTTTTGTTCTTGCTGTCTCGCTGGGATTGCTTGCTCCTGCCATGACAAGGCAAAATATTTGGTCTGAAAAAGGTTGGTTTGTCCACTGCTCCAGAAGCCCTTTTCACAGCAGACATTTCAGCTTGTCAGAGTAAGAAAAGCACAGGTGTTACTAATAATGTTAACAATAGCTCTGTTTTATTAAAAGTGTCCCAGTAAGCCATGGCAGTGTGACAGTGAGGCAGCATGCACAATACCAGGACCCTAAAAACCAAAGAGGCTGCTGTCTCCTACTGAGACATGTCAACATGTCTGCTGTGAAAAGGGCAAATGGACTCGTAAACTCAGGAAATGTCACATGGCCACATCATATTTTTTTACTAGGTGTTTGCCTTCAGCTGGTAATCACTTACTGGCAAACATAGCACTTCTTTTGAACTCCGCTCTTTTTGCTCTATGCCATTGTTTTGAATTGCTTGCAACGATCTATCTTTTTAAAAGTGATTGAACCGGATCCTTTTTTTTTTTTTATTAGGAACGGGTAATTGCACAAAAGTAGAATTTATAAATCCAGGATAACCGATAAAGGCTGCTGTAATAAAACAGCTAGAGAAAGCGTGGCAGACGATCGCAGAGCGACTGAATGTGTAAGCAGCCTAAAAATATACATTTACTGACCACTGCTCTGAATTGAAACCATTATCATCCTACCATTCAAGGAGTTAGGCAAATTATTTGCACAAATGAACAGTTGTACTCTTTGCCTTAAAAGTGAGCAAAAGACAGCCTAATGTTACGCAGGAAATTTACCATGAAGGTCAATTACATCCACTAATCTACAATGCTAGAATAGGTCTATGATGCATAAATATCTCTCTCTCACTCTGTGTCTCCCCCTCTTTCGTATGGGCTAAAATATAAATTACTTAAGTAACATTAACTTCCACTGCTCACTTTTCAGGCAAAGTGTACAACAGTTAATTTGTGGAAATAATTAGCCTAACTCCTTGAATGGTTTCATTTAAGAGCAGTAGTTCATAAATGTATGTTTTTTTAGATATCATTCAGTCGGCCCGATATTTTCTGTCACGCTTTTTCTCACTGTTTTTTTTTTTTTTTTTTTTTACAGAGGCAGAGTTTCCTTCTTTACATATTATATGCTTTGCTTCCTCATAGGCCTATATGTGGACATAGAAAACCCACTGAAGACGCTGAAGAAATTAGACTCTGAAATCTAGAAACTATAAAGATAATTAAGTGATAAATGTAATGCACACTGTAAACAATGACTGTAACACAATGTATTAATCAGTTATTTCCCCCCAGCAACATATAAGGTCAAAAAAAATTGAGGTGTCCTCTCCCTGTTGTTACATGACAGTAAAGTATGTACAGTAGCCTCAACTATATAGTTTCTGGTCAAGTGAACTAAGACTATAATTAAGGAGGATTGTACAATTAGGATAGGGTTTTATAATTGTACAATCCTCCCAAATTATATGTCCTGTTTACTGGAGAATACACATGTTGTGTGCTAAGAATGACAAATAAAACTCACATGGAAGAGGAACATACATGATCCTTTGTTAAAGAATACAAAAAGAAATAAATCAAGTAAAATAATTAAAGGTGTATTATACATATGTATACATATAACATGTGTATAGCACTTTATATAGTATCCTTCATCACTGACTTTATTTAAAACACATTTGCAAATGTATCAGCCTTTTCTAATGATCTCAGCAACCGCCATACAATATTCACCAAACTTCTAACAACAATAACAACAGCAGTTTTCATACAGCAATATAATAGTAACAATGACTGTCACATGAATAATTATAAAAAAAATAATGGTCACAACTTTAAATAATAACAGTGCTTAACTGAACAGCAATAAGCACCTGTTGTATTTTAATGCAGGCTAATAACAATAAGGTAAAAACCACTGCTGAGTGAAGAGAAAAGGCCCCAGGATTTATAGATCCTGGCTGTTAGCCTGGTCAGGAGCGTCCAGGTGGTAACTTAGGTGCCTCTGCTTTTATGCAACCAAGTCCAGGCTAAATTCATCCAGGATAACTGGAGTATCCCGGCTTAATCCCTTATCCTGGTTTTGTGCAATACCCCTCAGGTTACCGCTATCAAAATATATTACTTGAAAAGATAGACCAATAACAGCAATCCACAGCAAGGTGTAAAAAATAAAAGCCAGACATAAACTCTATTATGTGCTTTTATTAGCAGCCTGGATATACTAATCACAAAGAAATAGAAATTGTGTAGAAATATTTGTCATTGACCCTGGTGGAAGTCAAATTTCCAAGCTCATACTGTACTATAAGTTCTGGTATATAAAACCTGTCTTGGTTTACCCCATGAGACATTAGCTCAATATTTGTGATCTTGAATCAGAAGGAATACCCACTAAATGCCCTCTTAACACAAACCATAGGCAAGGTTCCAAAAGTCCCAGTTACAAATTGGCTTTTAGACAGTCTGCTCTCTGAAACACACAGCCATCATTCTGCCTCAGTGATCTTGACAGCCCAATTCCATATATTCTCCTCACAATGTGCACAGACATATTGTTGTCACAACAACCTTGCTTTAGCAATAAAAAAGTTATAGTTGACATGATTCTGCTGTCTGTGGCAATGGAAAACACGGCCAATTGAAGTATTATTGAATGAAACTTAATACTTAACCCATAAAAGTTGAGAAAGGTGTGCTTCCGTATCCGCCTATTGCCATGAGTCATATTTAAACATGTTTTACAATTGTGGTAATGCTGGATCAGCCTTCATTTGTCAACACTGATTGAGGCATACAGACAAATCTGGGCTTGCAAATCACTTTCCACACAAAAGTCTTGATTCAGAAGATGCACACCTTAAATGATAGTATTCATAGCTAAGACTAAGTATGATAATCATATCCCAGAGGAACATTCAGGCCTTAAGTGTGTATTGTTATGTCTCTTCTTCATGCTGACTAGTAAATCCGTAAAGCATATCATAATTTGTGATCAACTTTCAGGTGAACCGTTTTTTTCTGGAACAGGAGAGGATCCCTGTGTATCTACATATCTGATTTCCATAACAGTTCAATCAGCTTGGAACTTTATCAGCACAACATCATAGATACTGTACACTAACTTAAAACATTGCTTAATAAGATGTTAGCCTAGCGAATATATTACTCTATTTCAGTTTTGAAAGCTGACATTGTGCACTGCCTCATGCATTATATTAAGCCAAGAAATGTCAACTGTAGACCCAAAGTCACAAGATTCAGGTCAAGAAACAAACCACTCAATCTAATTCATCTGATCTAGCTTTAATAGCTTTTCTTACGTTGTGCTTTTTATGTTTTCGTTCCTTGCGGTTAAGCGAAGGAAAGTGGGATAATGGCTGGCATTGCAGGGCTTGACAATGATCTTAAAAAGCAATAACATGTAAATGCCTTATGTAGGCTAAAATGAACCACCATGGGCAATTCACAATAAGCCCAATCCATTGGGAAAGGCAGAGCTGCACACTCTCCATTCATAATATACCATGGCAGGCCTAATAGACGTGGGAGGTTGTTTGCACTACAAAAAAAGATGGTAATGCTGTTGTGGAAGGGTTGACTCAGCTACTCTAAAACTTGGAAAATGTGCCATCCAGTGATCTACTAATTTTTCTAGGCCTATGTCCTAAAACCTTTAGTTCAACAGATGTTTCAAACAGACTTCATTGGGATTGTCAACCTGCACAGGAGCAAATAAACACATCAACATTTATCAAGAGCAGAAGTCTCCAACCACAATAAATGTTTTTGTTTTACGATAATCCAGATGGATATATTAACAACACAAATGGCTATTATGTTACCATCTGTAACTTCACTGGTGTGAATTGTGTGAATGGTTGATATTAAGGATGTTAAAGAGAACAGACGGACCACCATCCCCTCTTAACCACCTTGACTGTGTTGCCCTGAGCAAGATAATTAACCTCCAAATGCTCCATTGAAATTTTACTGGACAGTTCTCAGTTGTGTTTGTGTGGTTTTATACATGTAATCTTTGCCTCAGGCAAGTGCTGGAAATAACAGTATGCTCCCAGGCAGCTTGATTTGCTAAATATATGGGAACACTTCTTTTTGCTAAATATTTACTAAATGAGAAAGGGAAAATCAAGTCAATTGTATTTATATGACCCAATATTACAATTCACAAATTTGCCCCAAGGGCTGTACAAGCCTTACAGCATATTACCCCCTCTGACATTAGACCTTGGTTTCAGATAAGTAAAAAAACTGGAAAACACCTAAGAAGGTGTTCAGGGAGAAGGATCCCTCTCTTGGAACAGACATACATGCAGACCAATGTAACAAAATTAAAATTAAATTATAGAAAGATTGTAAACAGATGGATAGACCTTAGCCATACAAGCTCCTCTCCACGGTTAAGTGCTGTAAAGAGGACATACTGCACAAACAAACACGAGGCAAAGCTAATTTTTCACACAGATAGGAGAAAGCAAACAAGTGCACGGAGGGATAGAGAAACATGGGCGCCATGCACACAAGGAAAGGAGAGAGACCAGGACAGGCTAAATCCCCTGAAGGACGAAGATCCCGATCCTAAACATCTGGATTAAAGCACCGACAGGTGGGAGAGTCCCAGGACAGCTGATGGTCCAGTACAAAGACGGCTAAATGAAAAGAGAGGATGTGGAGGAGAAACAAAGGAGAGAGAGTGGTTTTCAGAAAATTTACAGTATTCTCTTTAGCAGGAAAAACATGGACAATAAGTACTAGGCTTAATAGATATTAAGACTGGAAAGATAATGGTAACAGGTACATGGCCTGTAGTAATTGTAGATGAATATATCTACAACTTATAGAAGTTAGGGTACATGGAATAAAGTATTACACCCTTAGCATAGGAGCAGGTTTATTTCCCTTCTTTGAAGATGCTACTTGATCCGATTTATATCAACTAATTGAGCTAGCCAATAAAATGTCACTTTTCCAACCTTTCATTTTCTTTACAATAGGCGGTGTAGGATTGTGAACTAGACAGAGTGAACAGCCAAGCATGTATCTCAAATATGAGACAGATTCTGATTGACTATTTACATTGCAGTTGGGTTGTTTCGCCTCAGTGGAGTTGCAAAGTCTTAAGAGAGGAGTCCTATCATCAGGCAAACACTTTAGCATGTTGACTGGTAGACTGACAGTAAGGCAACCCTCATTTCTGATTCAAAGGGTGTCTGTGTAGCCCAAGAAGCTAGCACAGTTTCGGGGAGTGACTCGAAAGCAGATTATCACTTTCATCCCCTCCAAAATCTTTGAAGCTATGCAACAGTAGGCACAGTCCTTGAACCTGAGACGCAAGAACCAGCCTTAAAAATGAGAGAATCCACTCTGCTTTGTATTCAGTCAAAGTATCCCACAGAGGAAATGTAAATTCAAATGCACAAGACTGCATCAATATTCAGGTCGATGCATTGTTAAAAGCAGGCACATTTATGTAGATAATTGGATGGCATTGGCGTTACTGTGTTTAAAAGCAAAAAATAGAGCCAAAGAACTGAAACGGTTTCCACTCCAGGGCTGAATTTTGAACTTCCCTTATCTTAAAGTGGCCAGGCAATTAAGACCATGGTGAGGCTTTTCTGGAGCATCTCAAGGATCAAAATCAATGGTTAAAAATCCCCATGAAGTCTGTAATGGTTTTACAAATTTAAGGAGAGCTATGACATTATTCTAAATGCGCCAAAGCAAACAGATGAAAAAGCAAGGAGGGTTTGAGGCACACATTTCCAGAAAATATACGCTCTGAAATCTCAAAAGCAAAAGCATACTGTATTGCTTTTACAGTATTTGCTAGGAACTGTCCACTTTTGTCCATTTGTTTCTGTATTTATTGTGTATTTCATATGTTTAATGTGTTTTTCTGTATGTATGCACCATTCACCAAGGCAAATTCCATATAGGTGTAACTTACTGTGGCAATAAACCCTTTTCTGATTTTATGCATACTATTTATGTATGCTCTGATAGAAATTTAAATTGTAAAACATTATCACAGTTAGTGAATGTTACATTGTTTAATCACATAGCAGTGTAAAATAGCTATCTCTGATGTGGCATTCTCTCAAATTGATACTCTAAAATGACTGCAGTTTAATGCTCTAATTTCTCATTGCAAAGCTTGAATAAATCAAAGAATTTGCAGATAGTTGGGCTCTTGTAGCAGATCTATATTGGTTGTCCTGGTGGATAGAGCTTAATGAAACTTCATCACCTCACTCTTACATGAGTAAATGAGAAATTAAGCATCAGAGACAGTTTCTCATTTCAGCATAATTAAAGTTTTAATTGCTTGATGTTGAATAACACAGCATCTTGTGAGAAAGCAGACTCACCATTAGGCACACCACGAATCAGAAGGAGCAGTGAAAACACAAACAAAAATAATACACGGCAGCTCCTCCACATAATTGGCCATGAATAGTCAACTCCTCCACATTTCTTAACAAAATGACAAGGGTAGGTCCTCTGCTGTAAACACACACACGTGCGCACGCACGCACGCACACACACACACACACACACACACACACACACACACACACACACACACACACACACACACACACACACACACACACACAGTGTTTTATTTGTTATGTGCCTGTTATTTTGATGACTGTGTGTGTGGTAGACATAACACTGCAGCGATGAGAAATTCAGTAGGTGGACAAAAGACCTTGGAAGCTAATCCTTTGGTTTTGCCATCTCTAGGAATCTACATTTCACACGGCTGGGATGAAACTAATGGCTTGCGGGGTGTGCATGCCAATCTCATTAGAGCCAGGTGTTGGGATTCAGCTCACTATTCCTCCCTTTCCTTCCTTGGTAGGGTGTACGTGACGTCTAACACTAAGACCTGACAGTGGTTTCCCCCATTTTCTCTCATACTGAGCCCAGTGGATACCTGTGGCGACAGTAATTGAAGGCTCTCAGATCTTTTGCGATCACTCAGCCTCATCGTCTTGCAGTCACTGGTCAACCTTTGGAGGAAAATGCACAAACCTCTTTATGTTTTACATAAGTGCAACACTGAACTTGTGGCCTACATTGCAGGGGCTTGAAGGGCGTTTGATGAAATGTTTTTCACGTTATGCTTTTTGTTATTCAGCAAATGTAGCTTTAAGGCTTTTTTATTCTGTGAAGGACCAATATCACAACAAGGACAGATTTTAAGCAATGTCCTTTGTGTCATATGGCAGCCATTTCAACTAAATTGGGTTTCCAGTCTTTGTTTCGAGACTTGAAACAGGCACATGCATGGGAGTTACTGTTGAGACCCTTTCTTTGTAGCTCTTTGGCATACCAAACTAGAAATGACTAGTGCTCAGTAATATGTACCTTTTTAGTTTATGTAGCACAAAAAGGGTAGGTAGTAATAGTAATAGTCAGCTAAATATGAAGGTAATGAGGGACTGCTTACTTACTACTGTACTCAGTATGAGGCATCACTTTACTTAGGGTGCACACAAATAGTAACTAATGATTAATTAATGAATGGGACGTCACTAGTTTGTGCTCCTCAGCGGAAAATTCTGAGTTAATGAGTATCAACTCATGAAGAATGTGGTTGTTATTCCGATTCACAGATATTTATGAACTAATCCTCTAATTATTCATTAATGTACTGTCTCCCAGTCTGTTCTATAGCAACACATAATTATCTAGTCCTTGAATCTGTTATTTATATATATTTATATATATACTGTTATTTAGGGACTAGGCCTACACATTAATGAATAATGAATTATCCAGTTGTTTTTCATTTGTTTGTTAATAACTACCCATATTGTGTTTATTAATAACTACTAGGGGTGGCACGGTTCATGAAAAAACATCCAAACTGTTCGGTTCGCTTGTCTCGGTTCGGAGCGTGTTTGCGTCGCATGCGTCGTGCCTGTATGTGACCTCAGACAGTGTGTTCCCCTTTTGCGCGAAAGAAGAGGTGTGAACAAGTTACCAACAAAACGTATAGCGAAAGACCGTGCAAAACATTTCAGCCTATCCTGCCAACCTGTATACATTTTAACATCAATGTACGCTGTAACGTTTTTTCACTCTAAAGTCGCTGAAATGTGCTTCTGTTTCAATCCTGTCGGCTCTGGAGCGGGTGGGGCTGCTGCTCAGTTCCCCCCGTAACTGACGTGCGCGGCACACACACACACACACACACACACGGTGGATGCAGGAAAAAATGGAGATGAGACGACACGATGACCTAAATTGAGGACAGCTACGCTCGTTATTGTAAGTGCAATAAGTTAAAGTCCCGTAAGTACTTTATCAAACTATGAATGTGTGTCCCAGCCCAGGTTAGGATAGGAAATGAACTAACAATGTAAAGATCAACAAGCCACTGACAGACATGTTCAAATTTGATTAATTCAATAAATTATTATTTTTTTGTATTAAATCCACCAGCCATTTTCATAGTATACCAACATTTGCAGCATCCTGAGCCTTTTTGGTAAGGTTACTAGGAAAACTCAGCCTAGCGTAATTTTATTGTCCCCAAAACAAGTTTCCTTTTTATTTTTAAAGAACTATACCAAACAAATTACAACTTTTTTTTTTATGTTTAACATATTCTGACTTATTCAAAAGACGGAGCTTTAAGAGTTCCTCTCTTTTTCTTTTAAAGGATAACATTTTTGTAAGAGCTATACTGAAGTTGGCAGTTTGATAAATGCAAGTTATTTCAATTGATATTGTGTAATAGTTCAATCTTTGTGTGCCAAAAAGGCATATAAGTTCCTGTAGTTGGCAATACACATTCTCCTTTTTTGCCAAATAAATGAAAAGCTTGTTGAAATCATCAATGTCTTCCCTCTTGCTGTATCAAAATCTCACCTAGCTCTCCCTGGTCCCAAAAATGTGCTGAAAGTCAAGTCAAATTCAGTTTGTGCATGATTACACATGTTTTAATAATGTATCCTACATTGTGGATAATTAAGCTATATATCATATGCTGAAGTATATTTCTAGTGTTAAAGATTAAAAGAAAAATAACAAAATCCGTACAGAACTGAAAACCGTGACCCTAAAACCGTGATACAAACCGAACCGTGTGTTTTGTGAACCTTGCCACCCCTAATAACTACCCGGCACACAATTTAATGGGAAAAATCAGGGGGGTCACCAAAGTCATTGGGATTCATTCTCCCAGTACTTTGAATATCTGTACAAACTTTCATTGCAATCACTTTAATAGTTCTTGAGATATTTCAGTCTTGACCAAAGTGGTGGACCAATGGACAGAAAGAACGACATTGCCATTCATAGAGCCACGCTGCTAGGATGGCTAAAAACCATAGGGCAGTTTAATTCTGTGGATAACGCCTCATTTAGATACAAAGTGGGTAAGTGAATTGTTAAAAACTGTAAAAACTGTTTGTAGGTCAGAAACCTAACAGTCTCTTGCAAACTGCCCATGAAAGTAGCAAAAATCACAACCTGCCTAGCAGATTCACAACCCACTCGTCAAACATGTTCATATGTTCATATTGGGTAATTTTGCAAAACCCTGGATTATGTTCCACAATGGCTTTGAACATTGCTGGCATAAAATACTGTCTCACACACACACACACACACACACACACACACACACACACACACACACACACACACACACACACACACACACACACACACACACACACACACACACACACACACACACACACACACACACATTTACCTTTCATTGTGCTACATAAATGACACCACAGATACTTGGCTGAAGATCAAAACAGCTATTTCCTCCACACTTTTTCCTTTTTTGAATTGTCTTTAAATATAAAACAGAAATGGTCATACACAGGGTTTATTTCTGTGATATAATCGTTGGATTAGTAAATATTCGCTCACATTTTTAGTATGCTTCTGCCATGCTGTAGAGGAACAGTAAATAAGTGGATAAAAATATGTCAGGCACCGGGTCATAGGAGGTGTCAGTGGTGAGCAGTGGATGAACACAAGTTATGCAATACCGTGGCTTTATGGATGTTACCTCACTGTCGATAATTCATCTTGATGAGTGGCAACTGTTGTGCTGAATAAGTGATAGGAGGAAGCAGAAGATAAATATAACATGTACTTCCTTAAAGGAAAAATAAAATACCATAGCTGGAAGTTCATATCTTTGACGGATCTACTGTAAAGCTACATCAACAGCACTCCATCTAAATCCACTATGAATGTGCTGTGCTGTAGAGCTACTGTATGTCAAATGAACGCATCGTTGCAGGACTGCAGACTCATCACCATAATACAGTCAGTCTCAGTGAAAAGTGAGGAGGAGTTTTTCTTCACCTTGTCTGACGCATCCAGAATATTACCACGAGTACCAGCTGGAAGCCTCATAAATCATCAGGACAAAGGGGATCACATGGCACCAGAGCGCAGAAGATGCTAAAGGGTTCAACTTTAGTAACGATAAGAGCCTCCATTCAGAGAGCAGGGTTGTGGGAAGTAGATTATCGGTACAAGCGAGGTCAGGGGATGGGGGTATAATTAATACTGTATGAGTTAAACCTATGACATGCTTCTCCTGCTACCCACTGCTATCTGATTTAAGTAGAAAGGACAGAGGAGAAAAAATGTGGGTGGAGAGCAAAGCACTGTGGGTGGGTTGAAACAGGAGAGGGGGTTGGGTGAGGACCCTTGGAGGAAACACTTCTCTCTCCCTTTTTCAGGGCTAAGTATTGCTCTGTCTCTTCTTATTAGAAAGCTAATGCAACTGTCTGTTCTAATACTGGAGAGCAGCTTTTATTCTTTCTTTTTTTCTCCTTTGCAACCTTTTTCTATTCTGTTCAGCACTAATCTGTGCAGTGGCAGCAGATGATAAGACGGGGCACATTCGCTTACTCTCTGCGCTTTTTACAAGCTTTGTCTAGGCTCATGCCGTACAGTCGTTTGTTTCAATAACTTTGCAGGAGAATCAGAGAAAAAAAACAGGTGAAAACTTTCTAGGTGAATATTTCTGTAGAGTTTCTGTAATTCTTTAGAGGTTTTCTGTTGATATTGCCCTCCAAAACCTGAAAGAAAGCACGGCCTTCTTTGTTTTAAACACAAAGAAGCCCCGGTTTTAAAACCTTTTGAAGTGCACAGTGTTCAAGCTTATAGAGGTATTGTTCTTGGGGAGAGAGGATGAATTTTAGAGTGAATTTAAATCTTCAGGCTTAACTTTTACTGGCACTTGTATTGTAAAGATCAAACATGTCTTACTGGACCTTGAATGCAAACTCAGAACCCCCAGGCCAGAAAGAAGCAAAAAAGGGATTCATGAGGACTTGTCTGTAGATAATTCTGATGTTACTCCACTTCTTTTTCAATGGAATTGCAAAGCACTGAGAAAAAGACAATTAGTTCTTTGATAAAAGTCACATTGTGTGCAATTCCTAAGTTTTATCTTTGTAAGAACAGAATCCGAAATACTTAAAATGTAAATGCCAGTTTCTCTTCAGTGCATTGTTTTGCCTTTCCGTGATTGGCTGCATGTTGGCGCATAGGCAATTATGGGCGACAAATAAGTTGCGATAAGGACAATATAATGGAGTGATGTGCAGACATCAGGGAGTTCATGGCAGCTAATTCACTCAGAAAATGTCTTCTGTGGCAGTGTCTGGGAAACAAAAAGGTGTTTCATTGTTAAATGTAATAGACATGAAGCACCCTGTACAGTTCAGCAGCAATGCAGATGAGCAGAGCGAATGATCCTCGTTGAGTTTAGTGTCTGTTGATCTTGTCCAGCCTCCTAAGGGGTATTAGGATTTACGGTTATCTGAACAATATGGAAAACTCTTCCACACTAATGTACTTCTTGTTTTGCAATATTCTATCGGCCTTAATGTATTTTGTTGTTTTGCTGCCGGATTTGCATGGTGGCTCACATCAATTGTGCTACTTTGAAGTTATTAGGGTTTAGCTTTCCTATTCTTTGCCATTGCAATCAAACTACCTTCTTCTAGTTTACAGGAAGAGCTGCTCTCCAACCATTAACAAAAGGGGAGCTGAAAACAGAAAGTACAATATTTCAGTGTGGTTAAACATTTCCCTCATTTGTTAAATGTTGGAAGAAATCCAACATAAACCAAAGGTTTAAAAAAAACAAAAAAACTTTTCACACATTTGCTAAATGTTGGAGTTCAGTACTTAACAAAATGTGTGAACAGGTTTTTGGAATTGTATTGAATGTTGGGTGTAGTTAAAAATAAATTGGGAGAAACACTTGTTGTAGAATAGAGCCATACTATTCAGTTGCCCACTTTCATGGCATGGACTCAACCATTCTCACCTGACTTAATTCATTCCCAATCATGGTCCAAACTCAACTCACTTCACACACTACTAATCATGGCCTACTCTATAAGTACTACCCATTTCCTTTGTCCTGGCTGGCAGCAACATGAGGCAGCATGCGAGGACTCTCTGTCCTCACGGTTCAGATGCAAATCCTATGGTTCTGTGTGAAAAAGTGAGTTTACTGCCTTCCTCATATGTTGTGTTACTCTAATGGCTATTTGCAAGTGGATGTGATTTAATGCTTAACGTGTGTGTGCGTGTGTGTGCGTGTGTGTGTGTGTGTGTGTGTGTGTGTGTGTGTGTGTGTGTGTGTGTGTGTGTGTGTGTGTGTGTGTGTGTGTGTGTGTGTGTGTGTGTGTGGGCGGGGGGAATTGTCGTCTTGCCTGTTTGCACTGAGACTACAGGAATAATATTGTGTGTAAGTACGCAGTGCACAATAATGATAATAATAATGTTTGTTATATAGTACTCTTTAATTTAAGCAGTGGTAGGCCTACCCCTCACCCCCTCGGGTAAGTACTTATACATAGTTTGTTTAGGTATCTAATCGTTAAGTTTGTTATGTTGATTAACTGTATTGTAATTTTCTGTTTATCATTTATAGAAAAAAACCATAACCATCAAGCCTCATCTGCTTTCGCCCTGAATGTGTGCACAGTAAATAAATAACTTAAATACACACCTGTTGTCCTTCATACATTCTTGCTGATGTACCATGGCGATGCTCAACTCCCAAAACCCAATCCAAAGAGAGACTACACTTGTGTTGAATATTGGGAAATGGATCCAGAAAACATTTTCAGAAGTTTGCTAAATGCTGGGAAATGGTTTAAAAAATGTAAATGTATTAAATATTTTAGCAATATAGCCTATATTTAATGTCCAACTACTACCTACTATAATTAAGCAATTTGAGATTACATAATGGGTGCACGCATCAAAAGCTGCCATGATTTACTTAAACTACAAACACACGAACAGCGAATTCCTCTAGACTCAGTGGCATGTTTAAAGCTTGCAGATTAGTTTGGGAGTTCAGTCGCTAGAAAATCACATTATTACCTACCTACCAATTAACTTCTATTAATCTGTCCATAAAATATAGGATCTGGGAGTACGATTCATGTATTTCAGCAAAATCTTACATTCCACAACCCAGCCTACATCTTAACATACAATGACAATCCAAAAGAAACATTTTGATGTTGATCAAGCATTTGTCATTGTCAGAATTCCTGTATGTATACTGATAACACATGTAGAAAATATGGTTTTGGAAACCCTGCACATATTTTCTACTCAGGCTAATACAGAAATCATATTTTTTTTTAAAAAGGATAAATTTGTACCAATCGGGGGCAAATAAATTCCAATAATTAAATGTCAATTATGTGGACCAACAAATCATGTAAAAACTAAATGGGGGCATGTTGAGGTTTTGGTCACGTTTCATAAAAGAAATCCATTAGTTTGAGAAAAAGGATGCTCGTGTTGGATATCTAAAGCCATGCAACGATTAGTTATTCCAGTCTTAATCGTTTCTCTTTTTATGGTGTATTGAAGTCGATGTACACATACTGGGAAAAATTAGAAAGTTAGTCACCACTTACAAATCCTTGACAATCACTTGGAATCATTGATCAAAAATGCAATCATTGGTGGCCAAAAGCCATTGGATTTGCAAATGGCAATACAAATCCTTTATCACTATAACTAATTGCAGAAAGGTACAATATAGTCTGTCCAGGGTCTATCAGCAGGAGCACTGTAAGGCATGATAATGATGAGATAGAATACATTTTCATAGTGTTACTTGATGTCATGGAACTTAGAACATTTATAAGGGCAGTCTGTGGCCACCAGACACATTAAAACTCTGATATCCTGTTGTGCGGGACATTGTGGGATCATGTGGTACTCATAAAGAATCCGGTTTGATGAAGTGGATACCCCAGTGTGTCATTTGGTACTCATCAGGTCCTTTCTTGCCCTGGTGGCATGATTAAACTATGGAAGAGTCATCAGATTCGCTGGCACTTGGAGATTATCGTGGACAATCTTTCAAGCAGAGGCAACCCTTCACCATTGTAATTTTATGCTAATATAGAGATATCTTTCACAATGTAGTAGGCAGCAATTCCAAATCTCTCGCACTCTTCTCACACTCATTGCTTCTTCTCATCTCTCTCTCACTATCTCTTCCTCTTTGTCCCCCTCTCTTTCTTCTCTTTCCACTCCTCCCTCCTTTAGACTTTGCTCCAGTTTAAGAAATCTCAGCGACACTATTCAGCCCCAGTCAATCTAATCTTGTGTGTGGGATTGTGTGGTTGTGTTGATCCCAACCTTTTGTAAACACATTACAGAGGATATGCTGCATAGTTTTAAACAATCACACAGAAGACTGTTATGCATTGTTCTTCATCTCGTCATATTTGTTTGTTTCCTTGTACCTAATCTTGTGCTGTCCTGACCGAGTCTATTTTTAAATCAACTGTTATCCCAAAAGAGTTCAAAAGTGCATCTTAAACCTCAAGAGTCTGTAGTTGTTGCCACTCTATTGCCAGAGATGTTACGACACCGGACAGATCTGCAAAACCCCAGTTTGCATTCAATGAGAACATTTTTACTGTCGAAAGCCAACGTTTTCAAACAACAATATCTACACATGACAACTACAGTATGGTTAAAGTTAGGCAGCTACAGTAAAACACCTAGTTAAAGGCCCGGAACACCTATTTTCACTCAGTGTCTTGCTGTGAGTGATACGGTCCTTAATTTCAAACATTTAGTTTACACTATGCACATGAGGTCAGAAAACGATTTGGTGCACCCCTGTGGCTTAGGTGTCGGGAAGCCTCTCTCACTATCCCATTTCCTGTTCCTGTTGCTATCTAATAAAGCAAAATATCTTTAGAAAAAGACCGTGGTTTGGGTTAAAGTCATCTGTTACATTACATAACTTGCAGTTATCCCTGTGACGCAGAACGTGATGCAGAACGTGGCGCTGTTTACTTTTCTTTTCAAACGGAACTCAAACCCTTGTCTCCTGGGTGAAAGTGCTGCGTTTGTTTGACCCAGCAACCACCCTGACCTGCCTGCTTACACGTAACTTGGTGCTCTTACACCATCTGTCTTTCTGCTTTGCTCCCAAAATGAATACGGGAGGCCATTAGAGTGGGCTGCCACTATTAATGTAGATTTAGAGAAGCATTTTTGGGGTAAGGACGATCTCTCTTTCAGTTTAAGCCTTAGCCTGTTCTTTATACATCTGGACTTGACTTTGTGTATGTTGGAATACACAGAGTCTCCAATATTATTTTAAGCCAAAGTAATGTAATCCAGCTGTTAAGAGAATAATGACGTGATCACTTCTCTTGCAATGCATTGCCTGCCAGGGAGCCTGAACAGAGCAGGAGAGGCTACTTGTGTCTTCTGACAGAGGTGGTCTCCCATGCATGTTTTTTTCCACAACAGACATCTATTTCTGTCTCCTTTTGCAGAAATTGTTTCGGTAAAAACAACCCACAATCAACCATTTGACGGTATTGTAATGATGTCATTATTGTTGAAATGACACATGATAAAACACATTTAACAGTGACAGATGAGGACTGGCACAGCTTGGGGAAAGAAGTGAAATATTTTGACTTCCCTCTGAACCACCTGTAGCATCAGCCAGATGGTGGAGTTGAAAGAGAGTGTGTGGGGAGGAACATCTCACTGATTATGTCCCTACTCACTTGTGGGTGCATCTGGTGTATAGGGAGCCTGGCAACCACTACATTTTTTGTGTGGAATGTTTAATATGAAGCACTGTGTTTGTGCGATGAATTAGGCATAATGAGGCAGTCCACAAAGTTGCCATGCAGCATACTAAATTGCCCAGTTTTGTTGTTGTACAGTAGAATATTTAAAGCTGAAAAGCTTCCTTGTTGTTTTCCTATTCCAAACATATATTGCTGCATGGAGCAAAAACATGATTTGTGTTTACTTTGTGAGTGATATGCAAGTGTAATAAATCTATTGATTCAATGGTCATCAGATGGGTCAGGTGAAACACATACTGGAGCTGTTAAGAGCTTTAATATTCTACTTTCTGGACAGAACAATCATATGTTTGTGAGATGCCATCAAGGTCAATGGAACAAGTAATATCTTCGACTTTAAAGGTTACCTTGGAAACAACAGATACAATTATCTCACTCCAAGGTTCATTAAGTAGCTGTTTTTTAAGCATTGACACAGATGGAGTTTGTCATGATGTTGTGGAAATTGAAGATGCGTAAAAAATCCCCTCCAGACATACAAATACTCTATTTTGTATAATAATTGGTGTCTGATGGGTTTCTTTCACAATTCTTTTTTTTTAAACCTTGTTTAAAATTCTTAAAATTACAGCTGCTCCTCGCTTATTAAATAATCCACAATCTGATTATATGCAAAAAAAAAAATTTCATTTCGCAAGTTTAACTACTGGAAACGTCTTCACTGAAGTCTATTCTCAGTGTATGCGCTCTAGATGTTTTAAGTTTCCACAGAACACTTGTGCAAGTTGCATACTGGACCATGATTTACAAAAATGCTCTCGCATACACGTCTTTACACGTCAGATTTATGATGAGCACAGAGAAACTTTCCCACTTCAGCAGATGAATGTGAAAGCAGCCTTCAAGTGTCAAACTCTGCGTATACATTGTTTTGCATAGTGAAGGTCAAACATCCAAGTGAAGTAACAATAAGCATACCACATTTTAGAGTTGAGGGCAAACTTAAAATGTCCTTCTTTTTTCAGCACTTTAAAAAAACATAGTCCACATTGGCTTAAAGTTTGAGATGCAAAGTTAATTGGCTCTTGGGGTGTACATTACATGTTAAACGATGCTAATTTTCAAAGATGTTGTAATTTTCAATTGTGCAGAAATACATCATTTTAGATGTAGAACTGAAACAAGAACGGACATACAATATAAATGTCTTACAGTGGAATGTCTTGTTTACATGTCTTACAGTATGAATACTATTTATACTGCAAGAATACAACAGAGAGGTAGAAATGTTTTCCTGTGACAAAGATGACCCGTGTCTCCTGAGAAAGACCTGTGCAGGGTTGAAACATTGCTAATTTAATCTTAAGGGAGCTCTGATTCCAGTGTGCGGATACCTTTCTATTGTATAGTTGCTATTTTGGTATCCATGCAGCACACATTAAGGTTTTTCACACTGCATATTTTTAAGCCCCTTACAACACACACAATGTGACTTACATTCTAGAATGATTTGTGACTATTCTTTAGCAGCAATGTTAAAATGTCGCCATTAGTGGGGCTTTATGTTAGAAGCTGACTTCACAACACTTCAATCATCTCCCCATGACAAAACAATGCACTGCACTTTTCTTTGCTTTTAGCTTGATGAGGAGCTAGACCACTCGGAGGTAAGAAATAACACAGATTTGGGTGGTCTAACCTAGTTTGTTAAAAATTTCGATAAAAGTTGCGATGTCTTTTGTATTTTTGTTGCAATGAAGTTGCGAGAGAGATTTTGTTTTGGTATACTTCTTTAAAAATAAAAAAGGAAACTTGTTTCGGGGAGAATAAAATTACTCTGGGCAGAGTTTTCCTAGTAACCTTACAAAAAAGGATGCTGGAAATGTTGGTGTACTATGAAAATGGCTGGTGGTGTCTGTCAGTGGCTTGTTGATCTTTACATTGTTAGTTAATTTCCTATCCTGGCCTGGGACACACATTCATACGGTTTGATGAAGTAATTATTGGACTTTAACTTATCATTGCACTTACCATAACGAGTGTAGCTGTCCTCAATTTAGGTCATCATGTACGTCTCATCTCCGGTTTTTCCTGCATCCACTGTGTGTGTTTGTGTGTGTGTGCGCGCGTCAGTCGTGGAGGGAACTGAGCAGGATTGAAACAGCACAGCGTTACAGCGTACATTGATGTTTAAAATGTATACAGGTTGGCAGGACGGTCTGAAATGTTTTGCACATCTTTTGCTGTACGTTTTGTTGGTAAATATGAGATGTTAGAGTCACACACGTCTCGTCTTCATATCAGAAACAAGGAAATTAATTTGGTGACCTATGTGTGTTACGTCAACCCGTTCTCACTCCCGCTTGGTCATTGGCTCTCAGAGTCACACACTGATGAAAAGACTGGCACGTGGGACTGCTGGGATTGGTTGAAGTCGTGGGAAACTCCGGTTATTGGACAAATTTGTGGAAAAGTTGCGGTGATTGGTCAAAATCGCGAGTCGCACCGAATTCACGGAGATTGGTTGAATTTGCGTGAATTGTTGCGATCGGGACATTGTAAAATCCTGGAGGGACTGGTTGGGGTCCATTTGATAGTTTTGGTAGATGTGTATGTGAATGGAGAATGCTAAATTCATTACCACCATACTCTGTTACATAAAGCAAATGCATACTGATGATGTAATGAATAAGTTGGATAACAAAAATGTGACGCAAATTATTATAATTATATATATATATATTGTATATTAATTATTATAATTGGCCCTGTTTAACACTGGCAACGTTTAGCCCCAGCCGATTTTCAAGGATAACCCTGCAAACTTGAGGCTAACCCTTCTCCTGAGCAGGGCCAGCAAGCCTGAGGCACAAGTCGGGGTAAGGAATGTGCCAGGATTGTGTGAATGCTTTCTTTCGGCTGAGTGCAGTGTGAAAATCCCAATTGAGCTCTTGTGGCTGTGCACATGTCTATTCTAGCCGGAAATACTCCATAGCACAAATTAATCTGAGAGAGACAGCTGCAACAATCCAAATAATAATCCAACATTAACATTGAGGATCATTTCCATGAGCTGTTTCCTCCCATGCAGGTCTAATCATTTGAGTTCACATACCCTGACTACAAGAAATATTAACACATCTTGCTAACGTTGCCCTCCTTTTCCACCCTTTCACCAAGCTTAAAAAATGATTCCATCTACATCTCCCTTCATGAGTGAAATGGGAGTGAAATCAATTAAAGATCACAACCTTCACCTTATCAGTCTATTTCATGGCACGAGCAGGTGGTCCTGATACTCAGTGCTTTCTGTATATTTGAGAAGCAGCAATCTGATGCCAGGCATCAACACTCAAGCAGAAATTCTAGGTTATTTCTGAGCTTAAGCAATTGAATCCCAAAGCTTCAGTTAAACTGAGGCTCTAATTTGTGATGTGATGAGTAGAGAAAGCCCAGAGCAGCTCTGTTGGCACTGGAGCTCACTGAAGCAGTAGATAGGATTTGTGGAGTCATATAAATGATGTGCAGTATTACACACCAAAATGAGCTTTATTATATTATAGGGCACATTATCATCAATCAGAAAAATATCCATTTAGACACCCTGAATGCAATTTGTGTCCAAAGGAGAAGGTTTTCTATTTAATGCATGTGTGCAGGACTTTTGTTCAGGACTCTATTGATATTATACATCAGTAAACCTGTTTAGAGAACACAATTATAAACTGAACTGTCCAATACTAAAACATACTGTGTGTGTTCTGTTTTTTTTTTTTCCCCTATAAGCTGTATGGCTGTTGGAATGAATTTCGGAAGTCAAATATAATTTGAATAGTAAAATTTTTTAAATATTAATCTAACGTCGCTGCCACCGCCTAAATTTTGTTAGATTAACCGTACATTTTTTAAACGAACACAGCCATCAATTCTTCTTCAGTGGCTGCGGTTTCATCTAAAGTGGGTTTGAAAACCAATAGAACGGTTCTTTCACTTTCTGCCACCTATTAGGCTCCGCCCACAAAACATGTCATCGCTGTTTACAAACACAAAGATCAATGGGCAATAAGCCTGATTAGTTTAGTACATATTAACAGTGGGCTGAATTTTAGCATTATGTGTTTGATTATATAATTTGAATATAAAAAAAGGAATACAATTCAGACAGTATTACAGATCAAGATTGAGCTGTGACTGTTATTGGTTAAACAAAATGACACGATGACAAGGAACAAGCAATGTAATAGAACCATCAACTTGTTACTTTAGCTTTTTTCCCTTTTTTTTTTTAGATTTATCACACTTTAACTTGCATTTTTGAACCCAGAGTCAATATCAAGAGGGGACTGCACGTGCTCTGATTCCGAGTCTTTTGATTTTTTAGTTGGCATACAGTTGAACTCTTTGCTGTTAACATGAAACACACTCCTCCCTCCTCAGGCATTCTGAGAGGTGAAGGTTACGGAGCTATGAGAGCATGAAAGACTATTCAAGAGTATATCATGGCAGTTCTGCGGGCGAAAAGTGTCTGCTTCTGTTGGCCTTCGAAGGTACTGTGCTATGCCTTAATTCTGACACTGAACCTGAGGCATACAGAACTTGCTAAGTGCTGAATCTGCTGTGCAGTTTAGGGGTAATACACTGTGGTCACTGTTGATACAAGTCACTTTAAGCAGGCTATTTTTCTTCAATCCAAAGATGTGTTTTTCACATTTAACACAAAAAACTTAGTGTACTTCCCAATTGCTTCTCTCAGGTACTGAAAAAATTGCCAGTGTGGGAAACACTCATTAAAACAGATCTACTGGCGGAAAAAGTTGCATGTTTACAGAATCACAAGTTGCTTCTTTACTTCCTACTGTGATTAAGAGGTGCCCTTGCCGGGTGGGTTACATTTGTTGACCCCCACACACACACACACACACACACACACACACACACACAGAGAGAGTTCCCGATATTATCAGATACTGGAAATAGAAAATGCTATTATCAGATTTACTTTGTATTGTTTGGCTTTGTTGGTTCAGGTAAGCACAATTGGATTTGCCTAAAGCAACAAAAGCTCTGCCTCCAGTGTCATTCATTCTGATTTTTACAATGCAGAATGGACTCAGCTAACTTTGATTAATTTTTAGAATTAAAAAATAATCTGGAAAGGAGGGGAAGTGAGGCTATTCTATGACAATTGTACTGGGGTGGAAGACGTATAAGTCCACTGTAGTTAAGAATCTGATTTACACATGCAAATGAATACAAAAGTGTAAGAAAGGAGGAAATAGAAAGTAATGGATTTGATTTCTGTTATTGTGCTGTTGAGAAAAAACTAATTTCAAAAGAAAGGAAAAGTTACATGAAGCGAGTACTTCCCCTAAACCTCGTAATGAAAATTAACACAGGACACAGATTAAAATCGCAGGGGGAACAGTGCACGGTCAGCAGGATGCCATGCGGTAGAAGTAAGTAATACTTCAGTGTCTAACTCAAGTCTACTTTGACACAGATGGATGCAGCGGCTCTCTTGGCTTTCGGTTATAGGCTGGCCTTTAACCACCAGGTCACCCTGCAGTCCCGTGGGGGGGGGGGGGGGTACAGACCTTATGACTGACTGTAAGGTACAAATGTAAGAGACTGGGACTGAAACCATCATGAGAGGATGAACAGGATTGAAATGACAGGTGCACAGGTCTATGCCACTCACTTAAATGCACTGTAAGAAAAGTGTGTGTGTGTCTGTGTGTGTGTGTGGGTTGCTGTGTTTCTCTGAGTTTTTTTACATCTTTGTTCTTCTTGACAATGGATTAAGAGGTAAAGTTTGGTAGCCTTTCCTTTGGAAGTCACGCTAGCTTTTAAGTAAATAAATAATCAGAAATAAGATAAATTATTTAAATTCCTTTGATAATAAACATAAGTTACATAAGTCACATAAAATGAAGTCAGGTGGTTATTCTTCTTAGAAACATCTTCAAAGTGCTGCTTTATTTTCTTTTGTGTGTGTGGTTCTGACTTTTTCTTACATACAGTATGAAATTAGTTTAGAAATTGACAAAAAAAAACCTACATCTATGTACTTGTTTGTTGCTGTACACATTTAAAAATCATTTGATACACCTCTGCAATCAACATAACAGAACCTGTATCTCTGTTGAGTGGCTACATAATCCTCTGAGGGCTTTTTCACAAAACCAAGATAAGGGATTAAGCTGGGATTTCCCAGTTATCCTGGCTCAATTTAGCCTTGACTCGGTTTCACAAAAGCAGAGGCACCTAAATTACAATGGGGATTTATTCTGAACAGATGAACAGTGTCCAGATTAGACTAAATCAAGCCTCGCTTTATCGGTTATCCTGGATTTATAAATTCTGCTTTTGTGAAACAGCCCCCAGAGGCCTGTACTACGAATCCAGATCAACATGTCCTGGATTTCTTTCAGTTACCCCGGCTTCACTAACCCTAACAACCGCGGTCCTGCATAATCTATGTCACGACAGTGGTTAACAACTAGTTCAATCAACCCAGGGTTTCCCAAACCAGTGGCACGCACGTTCACATAAAAGAGGCGGTGTTTGCACAGCACGACCAATCGCAAACATCTAACAGAGCCGCATGTTTTATATAAGAAGAGCAAATTATAATTCTACATAAATATGAAGAACACAGACTCGGTTTTACAGGGAAAACGCAATACAGTCGCTGCTTCCTAAAACAGGAAAGAAAGCTGGCAAAAAAAATAGCGGACGCTGTAGATGCGTAAATCACAACTCTTATCAATATCACTTCCCCATTAGTCAGGCACTAGATCTGACCATAGTTACACTTCTGCTTTCCATAAACTGTCGTTGCTTTAGCCTATTATTTCAGTTGCAACCCTGGCAGTGGTAAGCGATCGTGAGAGAAAATAAAAAATATAAAAACATAATTCAAACCGATGTGCGCATTGGCTCAAGAAGCCGACAAATAGCCAATATGCAATTCCCTCCCATTAAAATATATATATTTCATAAAAATACCCATCAGGGAATGTTAACGGGGTTGTCGGTCTCTAAATGTTTTAACTTTTATGAGCGCACCCCTCTCTCCCCCTCTCTCTCTCCCTCTCTCTCTCCCCCTCTCTCTCTCCCTCCCTCTCTCTCTCTCTCTCTCTCTCTCTGTGCACTGAGCTTCGCCTGGTCTTCTAAGAACGGTGATGCCGTTATCAATCGAGTATTGATTGGTCAGTAGGCGGTGCTTTTACACCGCTTGATCTCTGATCTCGAACTTAACCTGCTCCCGACCAGGTTAGGCGTCCAGCATAAGTTACCACGGCGATTGAACCCGGTAACAACTAATCCACCGTTGTGGTACAGAAAATTCTGGGTTGAACCTTAAGTTTGCTCGTTAACGCCAAATCCTGCTTCGTAGTACAGGCCTCTGGTCTGATCACGTTCACGTTGTTTGTGTTTTTTCTTTTAATAAACATGAGAATCAACAAATTAACCAATAGAATGAGGAAGCAGCATTTAATTGTGTGCTGCACTCCTTCTTAATGAGTTATTGACTTTTACATGCAATAAAGAAAAGTATAACAATGCAATTTAACGTCTAAATACATAAAACGTAATCTGTAAATAGAAGCAGCAATCTATCCTGTGGTTTTACAAATAAGTTAGCAAGCTTCTGAGAGCCAAACCTAATCTTAAAAGTGGGGTTTGGAATTTCAAAAATCCAATTTCTAATGGTATCTGCATGTTGAATATAAATAAATCTACAGTATGACTTTCTGGATCGATGAGTTGCAATGTGCACCAGAAAAAAGAGCAGTGTTGTATAAGACTTAAAAGGGTCTTGTGTTTAAAGTAAAGAATAAAGGGCTCCTGTGCAGTTGTTGAACCAGAGAGGAGCCCATCCTTTGGCTGAAATGTAAAGCCCATTAGACTGCTTTGCTTTCTGATGATATTACACTTCTAGTTCCAGTAAAACTTCCCCTGACCCTTCTTCACTTATTCTCAGATGAAAGCATTACGGCTAAAACATAATTTCTGCCCTTTCCCCCTTTCTGCCTCTTTTGAATACCATTACCAGACTGGTACAGTAGAGAATAATGTAGACATTCCATGAGCAAAAAAGGTCAAATGGGAGATCAAGAAAATCAAGACACCCACAGACATACTGGAAGCTATTACTGTACGAAAGGCCTAGTCTGTGGTCCAAATGTAAACCGAAAAATAACCATCCAGGAAAATTCAACACACACGGCAAAAGAAATACAGATTTGCCCTTTTAGGGTCTAAACAAGGGATGTGGAACTGCTCAAATAGTTAAATGACCATGCTGACTGACTAAATTCCTGGAATTCCGGTAGTGCTTTTTCTTTAGAAAATAGTACAGTGATTACTTTAGTTAATAGACCTAATTAATCAGGTTTAGTGTTAATATGGAAACTAGTGATTCAAAGATTGTCATATATTTTGGTCAGAGAGCATGATACATGTGCTGCATGATTTATGCGAGAGAGAATTATTTATGTTTTGTATTCTTTACTAATAGTAAATAATTAGTAGCTTCCTGGCACATTCGCAGATTTCGACCCAAGTCGGCTGTTTTCTGTCAAGAACAAGCATTGACAACAGCTGACATTCATAGGATTTATCCAAAAAACGCGTTAAACATTTTGAGGGAAAAAAATTCAGCCCCAACAGTGTGAAACTGTCCAAATTTTATCTAAGGTCTCCCCATCAGCCAGTGGCAGTAACAAAACTCATGAAATGGAACATTTCCTCCTGGTGGCCACCTAACGTCCTTTATTTCTTAACAGTCTGGACAGTTGTTGTGTTGATATTCAGCATCATTAAGACCTCTGTGCCTCTGTCTTGGCAGCGACCAAACAACTATTTGTTTCATTTACAGTGCAATTTCCAAATAAATGATGAAGATATTAGTTAGTGGTTCCCAGTGTGAAGCTCAGTCCCTGTCGCTTCCAGCCCCTGTGTGAGCCTTGGCAGGGTGCAGACAGCCATTTTCCTCCTCTAATGCATGTAGACTCTAATGCCAGCTGCTGCTTTTCACTTGACAGTGGGGAGTTTCACTGTGAGAGTGCAACATGTGGAGGTTCCTACTATCTCCCCACACCATTACCTCTATTTTGACTTATGACAGAGTAAACCATTTATACAAGTCTATTCTGAGTCATCATATCTCCCTCGCTTTTGGGACTCCCTGCCTCAGCATCTCAGCCTGCAGCCAAATCAGTGTGATCTTTAAAATCCCTTCTTTAAATGCAGCTTTATATGAAGCCACAGATTTTATTGTAGTTTTATATGTATTTATATGTATTTATTTCAGTAAGTTCATTCTTGACTTGTTAAATCAACAATATAAAAAAAAATTTGAAATCTGGCTTAACACCATGGCCAAAATGAATACACTGCTGTCATTGGTCAGAGAGTGTGCATTATTTAATATATTATTTAATATTTGGTGAGTACAATGTCACCATAACTGATTGATCCAATGACCATACAAAAACTACCCCCCCGCCCCCTCTGTAGAAATACAATAGATAGTGTGTGTTGATTAAAACGGTACATTTCATTGTCAGTAATGGAGAATTTGGTAGCCTAGTTTAAGAAAGACTAGTCTATATCGTCGACGTTTCACTTCCAGGATTGTTCAGGTGCCGCCGGAAATTCCGCCGGATGTCCCTCATTTAGCCGGATGTCCGTCAACTTCCGCTTTCTTTGTGTTGGTATTATAAACTCTGGTGGATTTATGAGGACTATGGTTGACTGCTCCTCAGATCTCTGCAGGGTAAATCCAGACAGATAGCTAGACTATCTGTCCAATCTGAGTTTTCTGTTGCACGTCTAAAACAACCTTAAAACCCAAAACAAGTTCCTTCCCGAGGCTATTTTGCAGCGGTATGGCTGCTCCGTCCAACGCTTAGCGCCGCCCAAGATGATTGCGATTCGTTTAAAGAAATGCCAATAAACCAGAGCACGTTTTTCTCCCATCCCGGGAATGCTGTGTGGACTAGCCAGACCCTCCTCTGCAGCACTGTGGAGGAAGGTCTGGCAATGTGAGACTAAAGAGACTAAAGACTAACCCATGTTCTGCCAGGTGCGTCTGTGCTGCTTTTTGGAGGCGCGACAGCCCTCGCAAGCAATCGGGGCCATTCAAGTCAATGCTTGATATTCCACCACCCGCGAAAAGGGGCTCTCTGCTTTGCTCCGCTAAAGATACGCGCCTGTTCTATTTTTACGCGAACCGCGGGGCGTTCAAACAGCCAGGAAGGAAGTAAAACAGCGAGAGCATCCAGTCAATTTACTAAAAGACAGCCCCCAATATCGTATGTCTCCTCTACAACACCACGGACGACGAGAGATTCATCTTGGAGGTGGAAAAACTGAATAGAAACCACAGATCCTTTTTATTAATTTATTAAGGACAAAGCCAAAAAAGAGAAGGCATGGAGTTTAATTGCAGGAGTGCTTGGAGTGGAAGGTAGATACTAGCTCATAAACACATGATTTTTCTTTCAAGTAGGCCTACTTGTAGAGACAAGACGCTCTGCTTCTGAAACCCTCTGCGTCTGAAACGCTCTGCGTCTGAGACGCTCCCGGTGTGGTATGGCGCGTGGCGGAGTATGGAACAAAACCGCAGCACAGTGAAAAATCGTGGTTATGCTATATCAGTATATTACAGTATCGCCCATTACAGAACTAATATGCTTCTGAATTAGACTGTAAGCAATAGAGTGAAGCTATTATCACCACAGGAAGGTCTTGATTTGTACATTCAAGAGTTAGTAACTGTGTTTCCCTTTTATTAAACAACACAGAGCAACTCCATTTAGAGCTCCTTAACAGCCTGGGTTTTTCCACTGGGAAAATAGAAACATCAAAACACTGAGAGGGGAAGGGAAGAACCAATCAGTCAACTCCCAGGCACCTGTCCTGCCTCGGCTTAATTGAGATGGGTTTCAATGACATTAGGAGCATTAGGTTGCCTTGACATCCTTCGCTTTGGCAGTAATTCTGTGTTGTTTGCCAGACGTGCTGCAAGATAGTCACGTAATTGTGGCCACAGTCATTCTCCCCAACACCATAACAGTACGCTGACCTATGATGCATTATCACATGAAAGCCATTGTTAATGTCTGTGCAAATCAATCTAGTTTAGAAATTTAATCTATGAGTCTGGTGGTCTGGGGCAAGGGGAAACCTGCAGCATGTTTAGCAGCATTAGATATGTGTGCTTATTCAAGTTTAATGGCCATGGAAGCTATTATAGGGTCCTATGCTCTTTTTGGTCTGCTATTAGTGTGTACATGTGTCACCCTGTGATGCCCTGCAGCCAACTGTTCCAAGGAAACACATTAAGAAGACATTAGAGAGTCTGTGTTTGTCAGGTGCTTTGCTTCAAATGCCTTTTGTCCATTTCTCTTGCCGTCGTGAAATATGCAGCTCTTATTGCAAGAATACTATTTCTTTATTTTCTTTAGATTGAGTACAGTGGCTGCTTAAATCATGCCAAGTGCTAATGCTAAGGATAGCACTTTTGAATTAGTGGCTCCAACTCTGTGGAACGCGCTTCCTATTGTCTTACATTCGGTGGTCTCTGTTGATGCTTTTAAAAAGCAGCTGAAAACTCACTTGTTTAAACTGACTTTTTTCTCATGTTTGTAATTTTTGTAAACTTTTTTATGTTTATTTCGATTGGTATTTTTTTAATTTTTCTAATTTTTTTTTTTTTTGCTTGCTGAATTTACTGTTATGGGTCTTATTTTAACAATTGTCATGTGAAGCACTTTGTGAGTTTGTCTGTAAAAGGTGCTATATCAAATAAAATTATTATTTATTGTTACTGCACAGCCATAATAACTGTAAACTTAATATGCAAACACATTTGCATTTATTTTGAGTATCAAAGTTAGTACAATTTCAGCAACACCAGTATGATTTTTCTTTCTCTCTGAAGTGAACCGGAATATCTCCCCAAACCCATATTATTTCTGAACAACAACATAACAGAGTGTGAAATTACCCTGAGGTGTTCTGGGGCTGAGCAGGCATTTGAGGGCACTAGTGCATTCTGAATGGCTGCATGCTGGGCCTGTGCCATCTCTGAGGATTACATGAATTAGAATAAGGTTTGGTGAAGATATCCTGCAAACTAAAGAAAATGCAGAAAATGAATTCCAGTCCCGAGTGGATCAGATAGATGGGAAGCAGTCAGGAGTAAGACAAATGAGACCTCAGCATCTGGAGCGACTCTCATGCTTAAAAAAAGATAATTAGAGGTTGCACTGTATGTTAAGATGTAAAGCTGGTAACCCTCCCTTAAAGACACTAACAACAAACATAATAATTTCATTTAATTCTCTGACACTAAAATATCTTACGTAAAAGAATAGTTTGAAATTTTGTGAAAATCTTCAGTCTTGCTCAGAGTTAGATTTCACTCTCATATCGGTCTGCTAAATATAAAGCTACGGAAAGAAATGGGGAAACAGCTAGATTGGCTCTGTCGAAGGTAACAAAATCCAACTACCAGCACCTTTTAAGCTCATTGATTAACACGGTAAATTATGTATCACATTATCAGTGTGTTCAATCTATACAAACACTAAAGATTAAATTACAAGATGCAGTTCTCAGGGTTATCTGCCAGACTATTTCTTTTGTCCACACAAAGTGACTTCCTGGAGTTTATGCTGGTTGATTGACAAGCTAACAGTGATGACAAGACCCCGCTGTCTTACCTCCACACAGTGCCAGGCGATCTGTCCCTCCCCCTTTTTCCAGTCAGCTCAGCTAAGCTAACTGGCTGCTGAATGTAGCTTCATATTTAACTGACAGACATGAGAATGGTCTTGATCTTCTCATCAAATCTTTAGCAAGAAAATGGAACAATCCTATTCTCAAAATGTTAAACCGTGCCTTTCATTAAGCACTTCAATAATTACATGTAAAGTAATGCACAATATCTTTATCAATGCCCACTGAAGTTAATCTATAAACCTCACCTGCCCACAATTTAGAAAATAATCTTACATAAAAGAAGTCTATTAGTTGATAGTGCCAACTGTTCAAAAAGTGTGAAGTCAGTGTTTTCAAATATGTTTTTTTCTTTGTTTCATATTTAAATTAACATTCTGCTTATATTTTAAATTTAGACAATAAACCTCGGGGGTGAACTGAGCTTCAGGCTTTTACTACCGTATACCTTTTATTAAATGATTTAATTGAATGTGCCTCAGTGAAATTTGAGACGGACATGATGAGTACATGCTTGTATGCTTTGAAAATATACATAACCTTTGCTACATACAAAGAGAAACCTGTCACTGGGAGCTTCTGGGGGAAGCTATCTTACTGTGCTGCAGACCTACAAAAACAAAAACAGACAGAGAGCAGAAGGCTTGGGGGCTGATAAGGACTGTCACTGTTGTTGTAGCCAAGCTAATTAGCCAAAAGGAAATTGGGCTCCAGTCCATATCAGTTAGCTCCGGAGAAGCCAATCTCCCAGGGACCCCTCAAGATGAACAGCCATGGTACTGGCTGCCTGACATTGACAGCCATGATAGCCGAGTGGATTCAAGTGAAATTTGGATGGAAATGAAGTATCCAGTTTTCCCCTATAGCAGTGTGCCAGGAACTAGTTTCTCTTGGTTACAGTCATTTACAATTTGACTCCTAGGCCAAACCTTTGCAAGTATCTTTAGACTACATATGGGCATACAGCATGTGGCTGCACTTTCTCTGAAACACCCTGCTTTCTTTGCACATGTGGTTCAGGCAATTCATATTCATTTTTCGTTCAGAAGCAGTTATTTTATTTAGAAAATGATGACACAACTAACTTGCAAACAAGCTAAGGCCACATATGGGAATAAACACTCAGCGGGTGCTCAGTGCTGATGGGATGTCTGTGCTTTATTCCTACCATTATAATATATTTAATTTAGTTTAGTTTAGTGCATGTACATGACATTGAAAGAATGAAAGAAATGCTAATTTTGCAAGTGAGACAAATACCCAAGGGTCTTTTAAAAACACTTCACAACAAAAGGAAAGTTATGTAGTATACTCACAAATGAATTGGACATCAGTAACCGCATGATGAGACTCCAAGGCACTGGGGCGGAGGGACTTTTTCTTACAAAACAAAGGCTACAAAGTGAGCTTTGGATAACACAAAACTCAACACCAAAGAAAAACAGTATATTAATACAGTTTGATCAACAAGCCTTTCAACCCCCTGCAGGCATAGTTATGTCATTTTGTGTCATGGGTGAGTAAATATTGTACTTTTTGTTTCTTAAAGAAGAGAAAATGTAGTATTGCTTTGTATGTACTTGGATGCACCTCCATCTAAGTTCCTGAACCAGCTTGGAGAGACATTTCCCTCGCAGCTATTTAGCTAAATTTGGACTGTGGCAGAGGCATTGTGGAACAGCTGTAACTTGGTGCTTTTTGGCACACAAACACCCAAGAAGTGCTTGTTAAATTAATTCATTTAAGGGAGAGGGACCCTCTTAAGATGCAAAATAAGGATCAGTCCATGTTTTCTAAACCCCACCAACAGCTGACTATAAATGTTGCTTCCCCTCTGGAAAATCCAATATGTTGGAAGCCACACAGGGCAATGCTGTATTCATGAACATACATCATTTAATGATATATGAATAATCAAAGTGTAAATATGTCAGAATTTAAGATTTCTCTTTTTTTTCTCACCAATTTTGGGTTTGTACAAAAGGTAAAGACGTATGAATGTGCAGTTTACATTATGTATGGTCATAAAATAATGAGGTGTTAACCTCTGGAAATGAATTGAAACTGAGGAGGGATGGAGATCCGCCACAAACATAGACAAATTAATTGGATTGTGACAAGTGAGCTGTGGTAATTCCAGGAATTTCATAGCTCTTTCCTATTTCTTGTTATTTCCCAGCAGCAGAACATAATCGACAGGACATGATTACTGGTCATGGATGGCCAATTCATGCTTTACTGCACCTGCAGACATCCCTAAACAAATAGACCAATACTATAGTTTATTATTATTCATTTGCACTGCCACGTTTGAAGTAGAAGTCTTGTGAATGAGGTCAGCGAGATATAGCGACATTACGGTCAGCGAGTGTCAAGTGCTCTGCATTTGATGTGGATCATAGGTCGCTTTATTCTAGTGATTGCATATGTTTGTTGGATATTTATTTGCTCCACATTTGTACAGCATTTTGTTCAATTTCATGAGTACCTTCATTCAACAACAAAAACCACCACCACAGTATATGTCATCAATCACTTAACACTGGCAGTGTTATTATTCATCCAATACTACTACTATTACTACTAATAAAAGTGACCAGAACTATTGGTTACTATTTATATATGTTTTTCATAAGTATTCAGCAAACAAAATAAAGCATGTGAAGATGGGGGTGTATTCAGTAGAGCCCCATCTCTTGTCTCCTCCAGGAGATGGAGCCAGTTTGCCAACTCTCTCTGGTTTCCTGTGTTTCATTTGACATTGGCATGCTCTCAAACGCATCTCATAGGAATTATAGACTTGTATTCTATTTCTATTATAAGATCCTTTAGCTGCAATTAAACCTCTGAAGCAAACTAGCAGTCATAATTAAAAACCATTACACACTAAAGGTGTTTGTTGGCTGACTGCTATTTCTGTCTTTCACTGCACATGAAGTTCAAATTTCCCTTTACCTTGCATGAGAGTATACATTTTTAGAAATACCAATAACATATGTCTCCTGGCAGGGCCGTAACCAAGACTTTAGACAACAGTGAGCACATGATTCTAAGTCCTCTCAAACTCCTCACCAGCTTTAGAAAATTGAGACCAGATACTAATAAGATGACCAGATACTAATAAGATGTTTAAATCTGTTTAAAGGTCCAGTGTGTAACGTGTTAAGCTGTTCATTATCAAAATCTGTGTACAAACTTGTCTTTTTCATGAATATTTACCTCCACCATCAATTCTAAGTATTCCTATTGGCTTGAAATTTTACATTTACATTTGCATGAACTGGGGTAGATGCTCCATATTCATGTACCATCTTGAAATACGTTAGCCGGTAAGGGACATACAGGACATACTGCTCCGCCTTTTGCGTTTTCGCTGTCACATGATAAACTCACAGGTGCTGCTGATGCTGTTAATGGGTATCGTAGCTTTCCGGCCCCGGCAAGTTTGAAGAAGGAAACATGGAGGACAACACATATTCAAAATCCAAATTTCAGGAACAGGAGTCTTCTTCTTTGCCCAGAAAAAGAAAAAACATATTGAAAAGAGCAAGAGACCTTTTGAAGCGTAAAAGCTACCGTAGCTGTAATATGTACTTTGAACTGCGTGGTGCGAGAGATTTGATTGCGATATATTATCTCAACGTTAGATGGAAGAAATTCCTACACACTGGACCTTTAATTATTTGGAATTTTAGTAAACTCTAAGGACGACAATGTCTGTCTGTTGGTTGGTCTGTCGGTCCACTACTTTGGTCCAGAGTGAAATATCTCAAAAAACTATTAAATGAATTTCCATGTAATTCTGGACAGATATTCATGATTCCTGGAGGATAAATCGTAATAACTTAGGTGATCTTCTGACTTTTCCTCTAGCACCACCATGAGTCTCACATTTGTGGTTTTGAGTGAAATTTCTCAACAACTATTGGATTGATTGCCATGAAACTGGTCAATTATTTTTTCTGTAAATTTGACATTTATAACATGTGTGTCTAAGTGCCTTTTGCCTTTTGAAGCCACTGTAACCACCAAATTGTAATTAATAAAATGAACTAACCTTATATTTCTAAAACCCCTGAATTATACCAAAGACACATCAGTGGTAGCTACTACCTTTCTCCTGGAAAATATCCATATGATTTCCTTAGACCTAAATAATTTATGCTTTGTTAATGAAAGCCTGTCTGGTACTAAACACAATTTTCAGGTTTACATGACTGCCTGTGTTTGTTTTCTCTTGTTGTTCATGTTCTTCTCTGTCTTTTTTATGTCTGGCAGCGTTCAATTACACTCACACCTGTCAAAAAATTAGATGACTCCTTGTTGAAGACAACATGAAGCACAACACTGTTTCTGTTGGGCCATTCATGATCAACATCTTCCGCTGAGGATTTTACGCAATTACATTTCAATCAAGAAAAGCATGTGTGGGGCATAACTGAAAATTGTCACTGATTAGCATAAATCTTTTTATTGAGATTTCATCACCCTAGAGCATGAGCAAACTAAGCTTACAAAAATAAATGCATAGCTAGAGCTGGGGTAAGAGACTCCTCAAACTACTACAGAAGAAACCAACTTGAAGTGGATTTAAAGACATTTAGAGTTCTGTTTAAACTACCTGAGCATTGTATTCCTAGTAGACCAACCTGCACTATGAAAGCTGAAGCATTCATAGCGTTCACTATTTGCTTAAAAGGGGCCAACAGCATCAGAAGACACAAAAGGCGAAGAGTTTTCCACGTCACTGCACAACATTTCATGGGAAATATACCTTCGATTTCAGATGAGGGACTTACCCCTCGTCTGAGTCTCTTTGTTTCTTTCCCGCCTTGTTAAAAATTTAAACAAGTCAGACAATGCCTGAAAAGCTCAACCTACCATGAAAGGATAGAAAATACACAAGAGGATTTGAAAGACGAAACCCAGAGAGAAGTTGAGAGAATAAATCCCTTTTGTAAAGCAACTACACATTAGCTGTCTGTATAGTGTGTGTTTTTGTGTACGTGCAAAATAGCGAGAGAGCCATACAGATGTGTGTAAAGAGGAAGAGAAAAGTTTAACGTTTTAGAGATGACACCTCAAAAAAATATTCATTCTCATTCTATATGCCTAATGCCAGTTGTCATGAGATTTTTAACCACATATTAGACAGTGGGAGTTTTTAATCCGAAAAGTGCAATAATTGTTGATGGGGTTCGATTTCTAGGGCATCAGCAAGCATTGGCAGCTGTAAACACAACTCTGTGTATGTTCTACAGCTGCAATACATAATGAAATGAAGCAGATGTGATCATATTTGGTTTTGTTTTAGTATTTATGTATTCCCTATTTGAATAGTCATGTAAACACTGCAGTAAGCAATCACTGGTAAACAACACAGGGATTATCTTTAAAAAAAAAATTATTTTCATCAGTGATTGACGTCAAAATGTCTTTAAAATCCAATAAGCCAATAATTAAAAACGTTAAAAAAAGTAATGTTGTTTGTGTTGTACAGTAGTACTAGTAATATTTACCAAACGTATAAGGCAACTTTTGGTTACAATTCAAATCTCAAACGGTCGCTGTTTAAAACAGGTCTTTAACGTTGTGAAACAGTCATAGTTTGGTTATGTTAAGGTACCAAAACTACATAGTTAAGTTTAGAAAAAAGTTTACGTGAAAATAATCTCTTACGATACTTCAATTCTAGTTATGCACATGACGCAGAATGTGATGTAGTTCCGTTGGTTCTGTGAAGTTAAAAACAAAGCTCACTGTTTACTTTTATCTTTAAATGGGACACAATCCCTGGTCACCTGGGTGAAATTCCTGTGTTTGTGGTGGATTCAAGACTGCAAATGCTGTAACGTTTGATATGAACCTAGTTTTTTGGGTGATTTTCTCCAAAGTTCATGATCCAGTCACCCTTTGTATTGATTACGTCCACTGTGACCTCCTGATCAATCAAGGGCACCTTCCCTACTCCCCGTGTATTGATTACCATTGTGTGCCAGAGGCAAGATGGAAGGGTTTCTGTGCATTGCACTTTCTGCAGCATGTTGCATCTTAGCATGTATTGACCCATTCTTGTCAAGGGAGTGTAACTGTTTTAGTAGGCTCCCTAAAATTAGTTAGAACTCTGGTTACTTTCTAGCTTGTGGATATAAATGAACATCCCACCAAGATCCTGTTAGTGATACTGTGTCTCTTATTATTTTTTATATCAGATTTTGTTTTAAAGTATTGATGTCTGAGTCTGTAAACTATACCTTTGTGTTCATACCATTGGGTGTGATCAATGGTTAGCTGGGTTTTAGCTTTTAAATGTGAGAATGTAATAGTTCTGCAAACTCATGTGTACAAGGACAATGCAGGGAAACAATAAGCCAAGAAAAAACAGCAACAAGGCCTGTACAGAAACACATTTGTTCTGCAGATTGTCTAACGTTCATCTCAGTGCCTGTGGTGGCTTTATGGTGCCAGTTACCTCAGCTTTAGGCTGGCTACAGTTTCGAAGTCGACAGCTCATCAGGATGAATGACAAGTGTTGGGGCATGAACTTGGTTTCTGCCTGAAAACGTAAAGTTGTAAATTGAGCTTCAAATTTAAATTTTACATTGTCATTAATGTTATGCAGGAGTTTTGTGCCCTCTGGGTGCATAAGGCATATTTAAAATCCATTGCATCAATTACAAATTTGTTCCTAGATCCCTGAACAACTTTATGATAGATTTTCTTCTTTTTTATCCAGCAACATTAATATCCTGTATATTATCAGCATATGCAGGGTGTGCACACCTGTACAATTTGTAAAGTTTGAAATGTTCAGTTTTTGCAGACTGGGAAATGTCAACAGTATGGTAATTTATTTTGTCCGTGATGTTGAGTATTACATTTGTAATTATTTTAAGGAGAAGCTAATATCTACAGTACATTTAGTTGGGGGCAAAGCAGAGGTGGGACAGATAAAGGTACTTCAAAAAGCTATATTTGTTTGTGTGTGCAATAGTTGCAGACTTGTGTTTGATGTATGTCTTTGTAAAAACATGATATGTACTGTAGGTCAAGTAGAGACAATAAGCAGCATTTTCTGCTCATTTGAAAAGACCTTCACCTGCAGACACTTGACATAAAAGCACAACCTCTGATCCAAATGTAAAGAGCTGCTGACACCAAAATTTGAAGAAAGAGCTGAACCTGCAATCACACGATGGATCTTTTGATACAGACACAGAATTTTCTTTTTGCATCATTTGTATTTGATTATAAACTAGGGCTGTCAGCATTAATGCGTTAATTGCGATGTGATTAAGGGCCGAGCATAACGCGTATATTTTTTTTAATCACATTAACCGCCATTTATTTTCACTTCACTCGGCTTCGCGTCGTGCCTAACAGGCTACTATTTTGACCCTTTGCAGCACTTTGGCATACTTCCTCGTAACACATCCTGCTGCTGCAGGAATAGCAACGTGGATTTTGGTGCCTCATTCCAGTACCATTGATATGCTCTGAAATAGACGTTACAGGCAACAGAAACATCACTGCACGTGACGCTAGTTAACACTACACTCGACAGCTAAACGGTGTAAAGTTTGTCTGTATTTCACTGTGGAGGATTCCGACACCGGCATGTAACAACAGCTGCCGTTGTCGGAAAAACAGAGACGGTGCGTTCAATGAAACTGGTAACCTACAGCCTTGTGGTGCATTCAAAGTTATTGTTAAATGCCCTTTTCCCATCTGGTGGTTGTTTTTGTCATTCAACAGCTATTTACTAGTGAAATAAGTTATTGTTATAGTTATTACATTATTATTATTAAATCATTTAATTATGATCATATGGCCTTAGCAATAAACAAGCCGTGTTGTTTAGTACCCTTCTTTTTTTTTACTTTCTTAAAAAGTATCGGTTCAGGCACCGATAAGGCACCGGTACCGTTTTAAAAGTACCGCTTTAGCACCGGTATCCAAAGCAAACAATACCCAACCATAATATTGACTATAGATTCAAATGTGAGACTAGATTCACAAATTCTTCTTTTGTTTACAGTAAATAAATGAATAATAAACAAATACAAATCTTAAAATCAAGTTCATCAAAGTCACTTTCTTTGCATTCATTTGATTCCCAATCAAGATACACTGGTAAGAATTGCTTTCCATTGTTAATATGTACTTAGAAACAGTTCTGAAATGCAAAATAATATAATTTTAATCATGTGATAAAACATACGATTAATCACGATTAACTATAGAAATTCAGCGATTAATCGCGATCAATTTTTTTTTAGCGTTTGACAGCCCTATTATAAACACAGGAGGACTATATTACATCTTATAATATGTATATTATATATAAAATATACATATAAAAGTATACACCCATAAACACCAATAGACCCTAAACATTCCAAAAGCAACACGATGCCGATAATAATATTCACCCCTTTGGATTTTTCCATGTTTTATTTTCACTGAGATTTATTATCACTAACACTACAATTAACACTAAAAAACAGAAGCAACAGAAAGACTCTTTAATGATAGTGAAAATGTATCTCTACAGAGATACGTTTATTACATTAATATAATTACATAAGTATTCACCTCACTACAAGCCTCTGTCTCTACTGTAAGGTGTGAAACTTCATAATTCTTGATCATTTAATCCATGATAGATTGATAAAATATTAGTTACACTGAATGTCCCATTCTTATGTATATGTGTCAATCAGTAATTACCAATACAATAAATGCATAATATGCTGAAGGTCCATATTATCATGTGTTAATATTTGCAGTACACGACAGAAATGTGCATGAAAACACAGGGTAGCCAAATACAAAGTTATCCTAGCAGCAGGCTTAGTTATGAGGAAGAAAAAAATAATTTCACATCAACCCTTCACAGAACATTTTACAATATTGGTAGAAGTCTTTAGAATAAGAGTGCAAATGACAACCCCCCTTACTTCGTTTCAATTAAATATTTGCCGCAGACAATGAGTTCTCGGGCTGTGTTTCGCTTTCAAGCAAAACGCATTAACTGAATGAAAGAATCCATGGTTACCACTGAACTCTCCAGCCTTGGAGCCCTGTTACTGAACCCCACTGAATAAGACTTCAGAACAAGTGTGATCGTCAAAGACGACGACGTCAAAGTGTGAAATGAGCATACCGCTTTTCGTATCAAGAGATTCTCTTTCCACTCTTTACAGTCCCATGATTATGGGGAGCACAGAAAAAAACATCTAATTTCACTTGTAGAATTACATCCTCTAGAACCTATAATTAGAATAATCTCTTGAGTGCAGAAATAGTTTCCTCCCAAACCATTAACCTTGGGCACCTAAGCCTCAGCTGTTTTATTTTTTACCTTATTTATCAAGGTTAATTGTTCCGTTCACCACATATGTTCTTTTGTCAGCTCTACCCTGCTACACATCCATGCACTGAACCAAATGGAAACACAGGTTGCTTTCTTCATTTCACCTCTTCAACCAGAAGCTCCAACCTGTAAGTGACGAATACTTGGAAGGTTTGATTTCAAGATGGCTGATCAAGAGTTTTAATCAATCCAGTCCCAGTGCCAGAGTCACTGCAAGCATTGGCCTCAAGTGCGACAACTGTAATGAATCATTTCCAATGTTGTTTGTTGCTCCTGCGTGTCTCAACACTGTACACTTCTGTGTCACAATAGTAGGTTGAATTATTAATCTGACACTTGCTTTGTGCCACTTGGTATACATTCATCAGGACCCACAATCCACTCTGGCAGTTCATTTGAATCATGTGAAACACTCACACTCCACTTTAGCCTGACTAGGATAGCTCACACAGACTGTGCTGCATTATTATACGCTTTAATTTACACAGCCCATCCAGAATGAGTCGACTCCTCCAGATGCATCTTAAAATGATATTAATCACCGGGGACTGCCATGTTGAGATGAGTCGTCCACCTGCCATCGGAAATGTGCCATATCAATCTTACCCAGCACACTAATGATCATCTAGCAGAAGCTCCAGCAGAGGGGAATTGTTGTCCCCCCGGCGCAGTCATTTGCGTCAATCTACGACCACTAGCGCATTTGGCCTCCTCCGCAGCCCTAATGGCTGTGCTGCTTTGTCGCCCGCCGATCTGCTCTCCTCAGCTAAAGATTAATTCTCCCCTTCACTGTTGAAGTTGAAGTGGCAGTGTTCTCTATGAACTTGTACTCAAACGAGAAGGAGCCAAAATAGTTAAAACATGTAGAAATAATATGCTGGAGAGGAATCACTTCAAAGCAGGTGATACAAAAGTGGCCGAGTGGAGTTCACTGGCAATCTATTTTTTTTTTTCTTACTTATCACAGCAGCTGATTAAACTCAAAATCTGCCGCTATGCTGACCTTACCAGTAATTTCAGGTTTTATAGAAAACAGCCAAGCCAATGAGCAATTGGTTGCTGTGTCTGTATGTAATGTCGGTAGTGGAGAAGAAAGTTTATCACTAAAACAAATTATTGACATGGTGATTATTGACATTGAGACGCCTTTTCACTTATGTCTACTCAATAATTCCTCTGGTTGAGGAAATATGTATACATTTTTATATTGTCACCATAATGCCTCTCTACACTTATGCTCCTTCTCAATGCTTTTCTCTTGCCCAGCAACATCAGCAGCAAACATGTTCTCATTATCAGTAAAGTGTATAATATAACTTGACCTATCTCCTAAAAATGACATGCATTTGTAACTATTCTGTATTCAATTTCTACGTGTAATGACAAAATTCAGTGCCAATGCTGTAAGTATATACTGCAGGAAAAAATTGAGGTGTGGATGTCTGGGTTTAATTATACATCTTGGATTTTCATCTCATGCTAGTCAGCGTTGACATTTAGCCATGAGCACAATAACAGTGTTTATTGTTAGGTGTTGATTTATTTTGTTACTCTGAAATGTAATTCATTATGTGTGACTGTGATGCGTTTCTGTCCATCAGAATGTGATTGTTTTGTTGTTTATGGGTGTTTGCCTTCAACATCAGTGTCCATATTTCAGCAGTCAGGTTTTAATCATTCCCAGCCGCGGCAGCAACGCTGGTATTGTTTTTACCTTGTGAGTCTGTGTCATCATGGCAAAATGTGGTTACAGAGATACAGTACCTACTCTAGTGGGAACTACCACAGAGGTGCATTGGAGTATAGATGTTCATATGTCTGTGGCCATATTTTGGCACTGCGTCGCAACCATACAAGATACAGTCACGGAACTTTACAGGTGTGTAGTTGAGATCAAAATGAAGGCGGAGTTTGAAGATGGGTGTGGTCCGAGCAAGGGCACCAGAAATACGGGGGTAAACAGCAGGGAAGGAGACTTGGCCAACACACTTTACACACCTGGCCTGATAACCATGCAAAATACAGTCATGAAACTTTACAGATGTGTAATTGAGATAAAAATGAAGGCCGAATTTGAAGATGTTGTGTGGTCTGAGCAAGGGCCGGAACTAGCTCGCAGGCGTCACCCCATTTCAACCACATTTCCCTCACCTTTAACAACTGCTTTTAATAGTATTCAACATAACAATACATTGCGTCTCTTAATACTGTCCGACTTACCTTGTCTCTGGCAATTAATTAATACTACTTTTTTTTTTAAGATCAATTTTTTATTATTTCTTTCATTTCAAACATTTAGAACAGACAAACACACTTGAACAAGAACAACCACCCTCTCCCACCCTGCACAGTCTCGAGGAAAAGAAAACAAAAACAAAAACAAATAAACAGAAACAGAAATCACACCGTGCCTAGTCACTCTCCTCTACTTCTTGTGATGTTGAGATCATTAGGGCTGATACTTGTGCTGCTGTGCCTTTCCATAGGTCTATAGTCGATGACTTGGCTTTGTTAATCCTTGCTGTAGAGAGCTCAAGCATAACTATGTCCAGAAAATACGGCAACCACTGTTTTATCCAAAGCGAGTGGGGGGGGATCCAGCGCTGACCTATCATTTTCTTGGCCGCGGTTGAGCCGGCTATAGCCAAATTTTCTTCTGTCTCAAAAGCAGATGTAATTTAGAGTCGTCATTAAGTAACAAAACAATCGGGTCAGTAGGAATTCAACATCCTATCACATCAGATATTATTGATGTTGTTTTATTTCAAAACTCATGCACCTGTTCACACTCCCAGACCACGTGCAGTAGGGAGTGGGAATGACATTAGAGACGTATCTCTTCTGAGGAGTCCAATATGTCCTATGGCATATGTTGAAGTGGATCTGCTGGTGATTTGGGTTCTTAGAACAATGGGAAATGTTGTCTCAAACTGTCTCCCAATTAATTACATTCCCCTCTGAGCTCAACTCTCGTTCCCATTTCTTTACTATTGGGAGTTGTCCTACAGATACCTGCATTAGTTTAGCATAAATCCTGGACACCAATCCTCACGCAGGAAATTAATACTACATTTTTAAGTAGTTGAAGTAATTTCCTCAAATAGCTGATCACTAATAGTTTTTAGTAAATGCTAATGTTACGGTTCAAGTTTGTTATTAATAAAGCAAACTAGCATATGGTGGTTTTTCAGTGGCTTATTGACAAGAAAGTTTGTAGTTTTATCTCTGATATTGGACACACTATTTGAACAAAAACCGTGTGGAGTTTCATGTTCTCACCCTCTATGCGTGGGTTTTCTTCCGGGTGCTTTAGTTTTATCCCACAGACCACAGCCATGATCCTGATCCTACAATCAGGATGGGGTTGTGTGACCATACGTCAATGAATCTTATATTGTTTCACTGGGATAATTTGGTTTCAGCTGCTTGCAAATTCAGGACATTTGCCCTGTGGCTTTGCCACTTTTTTTTGTTGCCCTTTTGCGTTCAGGCTTTGCATTTGGTGAAGACCTCATTGATTCGGTATTAGCATAGAGATGGCGTCTGAATAAGGAATTTAGTAATAGGGCTGAATTGTTTGCCACTTTTAGTTTGAGCTAAAAACTTTTCACAGAGACATAACCTTCCAACTGTCTTTTCTTTTTTCACAGTCTTGTCAGTTACTCCTACACTCAGTGTAATTCAGTACTAACCTGCAGTTTGCTTACTTCTTTTTTTGTCGATATAAATGTCAATAAAATCACCCTTCCTGAGATAAACTTCAGACATCGCTATAGTTACTTGGAAGCTTATCAGTGCCAACAAACTGCCTTGCTCTTAATTAATTGAGAAGTTCTTGTGTAACCAGCCTCAAGTGGTAAAACACAAGAGTCCAATTTTTGTTTCTGTATGCGCCTAAGCATTGATAAGCTAATGAGCCTTATCTCACATTAGAACACATTAGGTACACAGAAAAAAACATACATGTTATTGAAATCTTAAACAGTGGTACAAACAGTGGCTCATATTAGGTTGAATACTAGTCAGCGGCAATTGTCAGTTGTAAAAGATCTAGTAATCAGTACTTTTATATGTGTGCTCACTTTTTTTCTACTAAAAAGTTTAGATTTCCTAAAATGAGTTTTTCTTTACAATTAACAAAGCTGTTTTTTGGCAGCACTATTACGTTATTTTTAGGCTGTAGTACATATTTAACGGGTGATTTATAAGGTTAGGCTGTCTTGGTATGTTGGAGCTTGGGAGTCCACACTGATGATGGGGCACTGATGGCCCTATAATGAGAACAAAAGGATGCAGACACTGTTCAACGTAGCCCTGGGGGAAACTAGGACCTGAAAAAAGCCATGCGACTCCTGTGTTAATGTGTTTCCTGTTCATCACAAGACAACTAACAGAGCTGAAGAGAGGCCACACCATCTGTGCCCACAGTGCAGGTGCACAAGTCAGAAAACTATACAATTAGTTGATTTTTAATGAGGAACTCCACATTAAATTATTATGTGTGCTATGCACTTAATCAGATTCTTGTTGTAGTGATAGACATACAAAAAAATGCCTCTACTGCTTAAAACTAGCTTGTATCCCCAGGAGTTGTTGCTATCCATGCTAGAATAAAAGTGGCTGGTGCAATAGTGGGGGTCATTATAACATATAGCCCAACACAATATTTTTGGAATGGTCTTTTTTGTTTTTTGCTTGAATGGTGCAGCATTTCAAAGGATTGAACTTAACTTGCTCCGTATAAGCAGAATAGTCGTGAAGTAGTTACTATGGTGACTTGCTCCAATCAATAAGTAAGCAGCCCACTGAGACCTAAAAGCCAGGGCCATGCCCAAAATTCGTTATTAAACAGTGACCCTAATAAAACCTATGCAGATTTATAGTTGTTTTGTACAACAAGATCATAAAAAGGAAAACCTACTTGTACTTTAATTCTCACTCCAGACTGCCAGCCAGGGTAAAGGTTGATTTGCAGGCTGACACACAATCACACCCCTAAACCCATTTTCCCCCATTGCTAGCATGTTCTCCACTTTAACTGCCTCAGAAAACGTTAGGCCTTAAGTGCTGTTGAGGCAATGCTCCACAAAGTGGGAGGGCTCCTACTGTAATGAGATCAACTCAATTATCAACACATGGAATTACGGTTTCTGCAGAACCAAAGGTCACGCTGAATGATGCACACAAGCACACCCCTAGCCTTTACATAGTTGATTGTGTGTGTGAGTGAGAGAGAGAGAGAGAGAGAGAGAGAGAGAAAGAGAGAGAGAGAGAGAGTGTTAAATGTGTCACTTTGATTTAACCTTTACAATGTTTTATTCCAAAGCAATTAGCTCAATTGAAATGCTCCTGTTAACACCAAGTTGAACAAAGTTTATCAAAAGGCATTAAATGTGTTGAACAGCAGGTGTCGAGCACATAACAGGCAGCGCTGTGAAGGAAGGTCTGGCAATGTGAGACTAACTCAAACTAGACCGCAAAAACTAGACTGTTCAAAATAAGACAAAGGTTGAGAAGTGGGCAGAGGGTGAGAGGCAGAAACAGCTGTCCTCACCCAGAAAACGACAATGTGGTCGATTATGCAAGCAGCTAATAATGACCAACAATTTCTTGTTAGACGGCGTCCTCTCATGGCTGTAGTAATTATCGCGAGAGTGCCAAATTCCACATAAGGAGGGAGGTTGGGGTGGTGGATGGGTCAAAGAAACACAGTACTTTCACTCAGGAGATAAAACTAAAAGTGAATATAACCGAGTTTTACGGACTTTAGTCTGTGACACAATGCAGCCTGTTCTCATGATCCATTCGTACATATTGCCACGAAAAGTAAAGCACTGTAATTCGAATTGGTGTGCATACATTTTCGTACGATATCGTGCAAACCCGTTCATGGTAATGCGTTGGACAATGACGTCCTTGATGTTACGTCCTCATTTAAGTAGTTTTACGTGACTCATTTTAAGCCAATCCCCAATGTTTCACTAACCCTGAATAAGTAATTGTTGTTGCCTAATCTTAAAGGGTAACTACCGTTTTTGTCCACTTTTCTCATGTTTTTGTGTCTAAGTGACATTGGTCCAGTATTAAGCAAGATCGCTGCAGTCGGCAGCGGCAAAACAAGCTGCAATGTAAGTTAATAGGGCAATTGTCCAGCTTGTATTTACCTTCACAAAAGTGCTCGTTTTGCCACTACACAGGCTCAGATTATTATTCAAATGTCTGACAACATAATGGAAAGGATCCCTTCAGAGATAGACCTTTAAAACATCTTTGAGACCTTTTTTGTTTAACCAGAAACAGTTCTGAAGTTGCTGACGCTAAACCCATTATACTCCATTTAAAAAAGCAATACTTTAACGTGTGTAGAGCTGACGTATTTTCACATGTAAATTGGTTAACTCTGTGTTTATGTCAACCAAAACTAGAGTTGTGATAGTTGGAAAAGTGGAAAGATTACCCAAAAAGGCTTTTCATAGTTGTATTTTGTTTCTGTCGACTTTGAATTATGTGTATTTTACGCTGCTAAAACTGCTGTTTATTTACATGCTCTACAACATACTCTTTAACAGAAAGGTCGACCTCCTTAGAAATCCTTTCCATAACGTCAGACAGAATATTAATCTGAGCCTGTCAGTGGCAAAACGAGCACATTTGTGAATGTAAATACAAGCTTTACAATTGCCCTATTAACTTACATTGTAGCTTGTCTCACCGCTGCCGACTGCAGCGATCTTGCTTAATACTGGACCAATTTCAAAGATTATTGTTCCCATCAGTCACTTAGACACAAAAACATAGGAAAATAGGGTCCAGGTTGAAAAAAAAAGGTAGTTACCCTTTAACTAGTTCCGTTTCACAATGTTTACTACATGTTGGTTTAAAGGGGTGATAGAATGATTATATAGGGTATTTCACACTGTTCCTTATGGTCTCCTAATGGGGTATGTAACATTGGTTGGGCTGAAAATGGCCTGGTTGATATTTTATTGGCCCTTATGCATCCCTGTGTTTTGGCCCTATTTGTAACAAGAGCTTTTCTTCCAAATATGGTATGGTCATGAATATTTAGATGAGCTGCGCGGTGATTGGTTGAGCGACTTGCCATACGCAGACATTAGAGACGCGCGCTGATTGGTTGAGCGAATCCCCAATACACATACATTAGAGAAGCGACAGAATCTCATATTCCAGACACTGCAATGTTTCATTACCAAATTCACTTCAGAGACGTTTTTAAGCGAGAAATCAACTATATAAAGCTCAAATATGGGCCGTTTTACAAAAATTGATGGCTAATTGCAAATTTGGTAAGACGTGTCGGACTTTAGGAGCTCCACACAGTCTGACGAGAAAGCGACAGCCTGCTGGGCTCCATACCCAGGGCAAAGTCACCCTTTGTGGATACTGCATACGGGGCTCCGCGGCCAGCTGCCGGCATAACTCTATCTATAAATAATACATTTACGGTTTTGAATGTCCCAATGTCTTATAAAGCTAACCGTTGTGTCCGATTTGATTTTAAGGCATTTTTATGAACGCGGAGTCCTTTGTAGGACAGCAGCGCTGCTTGCTATATTGTCCAATTCATTACAATGGGGAAATACCGCAGCTAGCTAGCTACATTGTCGCCATAACTAAATTATATTTACAGTTTGAATTTCGTCACGCCACTTATACAACTCATTCCCCAATGTCTTATAAAGCTAACCATTGTGTCCGATTTGATTTTAAGGCATTTTTATGAACGCAAGGCGTCTTTGTAGGACGAACAGCTGCTTGCTATATGTCCCATTCATTACAATGGGGAAATACCGCAGCTAGCTAGCTACATTGTCGCCATAACTAAATTATATTTACAGTTTGAATTTCGTCACGCCACTTATACAACATCATTCCCCAATGTCTTATAAAGCTAACCGGTAGTCCTTTTATTTTAAGGCATTTTTATGAACGCGCGGGCGTCTTTGTAGGACGAGCAGCTGCTTGCTATATGTCCCATTCATTACAATGGGGAAATACCGCAGCTTGCTCACTTTCGCATAACTAAAGTATATTTACAGTTTGAATTTCGTCACGGCATGAATATTACAGGTTCCTCAAGGTCTTACAAAGCTTAGCTAACACTTGTCCGATTTCGGATTTCAATTGAATGTATTTTTGTGAATGTCAGAGTTAGGAGGAGGCTAGCTAGCTCTCATTGATGGACTCCATCTCACCGCGGCTGTATCAATGAGACTCGCGGACAAGAGGCGTTTATTTCCCCGATTGTTTGTTTAAATAACTCAACACACATACCCATTATAAGATTTACTGGAACCTGCGGGCTGCGGTAAAAGATTGCGGGCGTAACAAGCTCGCTGACACTGTGGTCAGGGTGGCGATGTAGCAACCCATGCAGCACCAACACCGGCACTAAACTCCGACACACAGTCGGAGAAAATTTGCAATTAGCCATCCATTTTCGTAAAGCGGCCCATATTCGAGCTTTATATGGTTGATTCTCGCATAAAAAAGTTTCAGAAGTGAATTTTGTAATGGAATAGCAGAGATCTGCGTGACCTAGCAAGATTCAGAAAACTACCTGATCTCAGGTCAGTTGTGTAGCCTATGTAAATGTTGGGGCGTGACTGTTCTCTTAAGGTTCCGGATTTTGAGATACTTACGCAAGCAACTCAGCTTTGTTGGGATTCGCCCGTTTTCAGCGGCAGTTTCAAAATATGAGATTTTCATAGTAAAGGGGTGTCAGTGGGATTTTGAGCTTCTATGTATGTCCTATTTACCCACCAAACTGTCGTTATTCAACTATGACAGGGTAAAATCGGTTTTGCATTCTATCACCGCTTTAAAACTGCGGCCATTATGTCAAATAGAATGGTCACATGATTAAACTGCCACTGTGTGGCAGTAAATAGAACGGTCCTATGTTATGTCTTGGGATTCTTTGAAAATCGACCTATAATGTTGTTTAGGTATGAGGATGTGTTGCTGGTTGAGACCTAGCAACAAGCTCTAACAGTCTTAACAGAACCAAGATGCATTTAAGGCAGAAGGTGGTATGAGACACATTCTAGCCAGATGTTAAAAAGGTGTAACTGCATCCTTCTTCTTTTCTAGACACATACATGGTACTCCTTCAAGTGTAAATATGTCAGTAAGAGATTTGTGCAAGTAGCTATTACAGGGTCTATCCCCTGCGGTATCGGCATCTGAAGTAATACTATTTCAATCAGGAGAGACTTGTTTGCAGATATGCAAAAGGTTTTAATATACCACAGCATGTAGTGTACAATGTATTGGAGATTGGACTCCATCGTTATTAATACATTTAATATATTAATAAATTAATGTAGGGGTAGTGAACAAAATGTAACCCCCCGATGGAATCCAGACACCGGTGGTGGCGGAGAAGCCGGAAAACCAGACCTAGGAGGCATCGGAGCGACAGCCGGAGAACCACCAGCACGGGAGGTGGAAGGGGAGGAGGAGGGACAACATCTTCCTGAAATGACAGCTGATAGCACAGGGAGAGAAGCAGCTTTTTAAACCAGTGATGAGATGTTGTGATTGCCCTATGGGATCCTTAGCCGTTCCTGATTGGTTTATCAGAAGGTGAACGCCTCCAGCGCTGATTCGCTTTAGGAGGGACTGATTACTTGTTAAGTCTTCCTGAAAGAATTTTCGCTGAGCTACATTAGATTTAGTCTTATTAACGGTACTGGAAGAAAGCGGCTTCAGCTATTTCAACACATATGATCATACAGAAGGTGTATAAAGTTGTTACAGTGTTTATCTGAACTTTGATCAGTGCTACCACTGAATAATCTGTGTGGGCATGGGCTAGCCCTGAAATATGCTTTGTTTAGTTCATAGCTAACAAATTATATTATATTCTATTAGCAGCTCCAGTTGAATTTACACCACCCTCTAGACTGGAGTGGGGCTTATGCTGATTTGCATGTAGACGGATGCAATCAGTTTGCAATCTAATGGAGACACATGTACGTAACGAAGTCGAAACAAAAGTTATTTCAATTGTATCTGTCTTTTATTTTCATATGAGACACTAGAAATAACAAGTATAAACGAACATGCATGGACAGATGAATATAGTGACTGAACTTAAAAGCACACACGCCCAAAAACAAAGGAACTGGGCTAATTTCTCATCCATGGACATGGTGTTCCTTTATTATAAACCTGTACAAATGCTAGAATTTGTTCTTGTTATTAATGTGATACTGTGTAAGATTGCATTATAATGCAAGGTGACCCAGTTATTGTAACCACCCACAGTAATTTACTTGTTTATAAATCTTCATTTATCTTTTCAGTTACTTTAAAATAATTTGTTTAGTTGTGTTCAGTGTTTCCTCTACATTGATTTATTTGTGGCGGCCTGCGACCACACACATCGACCACCACGTATAGATTTTCTATTTTTTTTTTTACTATTAAAAATGGGTAAAAGGGTATTTAATTGCAGTGCATTGATTCACTCAGAGCCCCTACTCTCCCCCCTCTTCTCTCTTGCTCTCTCTTGCTTTCACGAACACATTAACAACAGACCGTCTGTGAAACTGACTGCAAAAGTCAATAAAAAAAAAAATTGTCATTTAAAAAAACATCAGAATACAAAAGAATTTTTTTATATAATTTATTTCTGTGGAACCGTTAATCATTTGTAATAATACTTGTTAATCCCCTGATTGAAAGTAGGCACACAGGGCTCGACAGTAACAGTTACCCGGTTGCCCAGTTGCCCTTGGCAACCAAATTAGGTCAATTGGCAACCATTTCGTGGTCTCTTGTTGCCCCCTTTGGAATCCACCTGTTCAATATTTTTTTTAATATATAAAAACAAATAAAAACTTACAAAACTGCAAAAAAAATTTCAGAAGAAGTCTCTGTATATTTTAAACACTACGTTCATGCGCAAAACAACATTTCAGCTGTTGTGCGTCCGCTTTCCACACAGGCGTGTTTGTCCTGAAAAGATACAGGCAACACAATCTCTAATGCTCCAAAACCCACGTTATAGGCAACAGAAACATCGCTGCATGTCACGCTACGTTACACAGCAGGTAATGGATAGCTACAGTAGTAACTCGGTTAAAATGCTGACAGTTAAACGGTATAAAAGTGTGACTGTATTTCACTGTAGAGGGTTCCAACAGCGGAACGTACTACAGTCTGTTGCTTAAGCTATAAGCTAAAAGACACAAACTAGCACTTGGTCAATACTGTTGTCGGAAAAACAACACAGACGGTAGTGGTGGGCGGATCGATCCAAATATCGATACCAACGCTGGTATTGATATTGATTAATACCAGTGTAATGAGATCGATACTTTAGTTTTGGTTTCTCTCCAGTATGCACTGCTGCGGTTTCATCAAAGAGGCGACCTGGCTGGCTGTGTCTTGGTAAGTGCCGCTGCTTTCAAGTGCCGCTCCACTCACAGCGCAGAGCAGGCACACTTTGCTTCTCCTCCTCCCTCTTGTGATTTGATGTTGTACCGTCACATGACTCGGCAGCGGCCAGCAGCACACAAACACAAAAGCAGGACAGAGACGGAGTAGAAGAATGGCAGAGAAGAAGAGGAGCGCTGTGTGGCTATACTATATTTTCAGGCCAAAACGGCAAGCTGTATAATTTGTAAAAAGGCTGTAAGATAGGGTGGTAACACAACAAATTCATACAAGCATAAGAAAACTGTGTCCTGGGTTTTAATTTATTGATAATCCAAAGGAAAAATCTCAAAAACACTTAGTTCATGAAAATGCATTCAGATTTAGCAATTTGATGATGAATCTACCTTAATTATTAAGAAGAAACCAGAATCGTATCAGTATCAGTGATACTGGACCTGTATTTACTTGGTATCGGATTAATACCAAATTTTGCAGTATCGCCCACCACTAACAGACGGGACTAAGTGTTGCGTTTACTGGTAGTGGTTGTTATTACATTTTTAATCATCATTTAAATTCCCCTGTTTTTTGTGTTGATCCAAAAATGTATCCGATCCGTGACTCAAAACAGTGATCTGAACCGTGAGTTTTGTGATCCGTTCACCCCTATTAGAGTGGGATGTGAAATTATATTGCAAGCCATTATCTCATTGTTTCATTATTAAAATGTGTGGTATAGTTACATTAGAAATTAGTTGCTGCAAATATAGGCAGTTTAAAACATGGCAACCATATTGTCAATTTCGGCAACCAAAAGCTGATGCCTGATTGCCAAGCCTGGCAACCACTTTAAAAAATCCAGCTGTGAATTGAAGTTATCACATGCAAAGTGCCAAAAGTGTTATGTAACTTGTGTCAATACCAAATGAAAACATCATCATTACTGGTAAAGATTGTTCAGTTTGTCTAGCCCGACTTGATTTGTTTCTGTTCAGATTGTCACACATTGAATTACCTGTCATCTGAGACCTTTTCTGTCTTAACATCTGAGTGGGCGTTGTATAGTTTCACAGCATTTGACACAATAACCCTTGTAATGGAAAAACCTATTCAGATCCGTACACAACACAGATTTCTTCATGGCAAGTGTTGCAAACATGACGTACTGTAGTTCGTACAGAGTCTTAAGCAGTTAAGAGGGTTCATAATGGATCTACATACTTGATGCTTTTATGGAGTTTTGATATAGTCTATAGGCTATCGTTGAATTGCATATTTGAATTTTCAAAATATACTGTAGATCATAGATATCTTCTTTAAGTTATATTTGTATATAGTTTAGAGTTCACCCTTTCCATGGGAGTTTTCCACTTCCTGAAGATCTTCATCTTAATTGAGTTCATGCCATAAAAGTAAAGTAAGTAAGTAAAGTAAAATGTATTTGTATAGCACATTTCACAGATAAAAATCACAAAGTGCTTCACAACAAATGGATGGATACACAACATTTATACATTACAGTACATAATCAAAATCAAAATAAACAGAAATACAGTTAAAAGTTTCCTTCAGCGTATATCAAGGTTTGTTTCTGCATCTTTTCAGGGCTATGGGAAATCTACTGAGACAGCCTGAATAGCAATGGATGCCAACGGTGTGCTACCAAAGTCTGGGTTTATAGACATTTTTACATATATGCTAAAATGAATAAAACACTGTTTTTGAATATCATGACATAATACTCACCTTGATTTCAGGGTTTTCAAATGTTTTACTATTTTCTTCTTAGGTTCTCTGCTAGTATTACTGTATGAGCTACATAGTGATAAAACATGATCCATCTAAAAGGATCTTGCCAAATGTTCAGCATACAACGTTGAGATCTCACAAATCCAAGTTAAAAGATTGTTTCCATTGCTGGATTTTTATACTGACCCACAGTGTGGGCTGATACATGAATCTGATTAAATGAGTAGAGGAGGGTGAGAGTCTGGGCGAGTGAGGTTTACAGTTTTACATTTTGTATGTGTTGATTGACTATTGATGAAATGACCTTGAAGGTGGGTGCAGTGGGACTTGGCTGGAGATGTAGGCCAGTAGAGGCATGTAAAGGCAGCTGAATAAATTTCCCACTGTCTCTTAGAAGCACAGACATCTAATTTTAAGTAAGTAAGGCTACACCACAGATACATTTTGGGATAGGCCAAAAATAATGCTCTGGGTTGTTTGCATTTCTTCAAACCAATCACAATTGTCTACCGAGGCGCTAAGCTCCCAGCACAGAGAAGGAACTAGTTTTGGTGGAACATTTGCACCCCGAAAAAGACATGTAAATGATGTTAATACAGTAACTTCAGCTATTTAAATTAGCTGGATACATTGTTAAACTTAATTTCCTTCATCCATAGCAATCTCCAACAAAACGTCCCAGTTAGACAGTAAATGCCGTAAACTTTTTCAACCATTTTCAGCGTGTAGCTTGCTAGCTAGACCTTTGTTGTTGTTTCCCGAAGTGAACGGAGTTTGAGAACGGCAACACAGAGAGCAGAAGGTGAGGGACATCCGGCGCATAAGCCATGTGCAGGATGTCAGTCAATTATCCTGGAAATGTACTTTCATTGATCTAGACTAATATGTCACTAATTAGCTTTTTAGCAAGGGCTTTGGTACATGTCACCACACACATGCATTTGCTCACTTGATAATGAAGGTTCAACATATTGTTTACCATGTACACATCCTCTTAGGATTTGCCATGCATACATTTTCAGAGTTGTTTGTTGTAGCCCATAATTATTTTTATATTTTTCCTTCAATTGCCACATGTTAGCAATATAACAAAGGAAGATGAGGAAAAGATACAAACATCTTGAAATATTTATTGTTTACTCAATCTAATAATCACCTTGCATGAGAGGCACAGTGTCAGTATTTATGAATGTAACTCATTTCAAGGCATTATGAATGAATAACTGGGTTTTAAATTAAAGTTTTATCCCATCAGCAAAATAATCATCTAAAAAATATTCAAAGGGAAGTTAAACCAAGCTCTCGCCAAATCATTTAGACAGTTCTGAAACCATTTTCCAATGTAATTCAGTCTGTGAACAGAACAATTATTTTCAATTAATTACAGTTTCAGCATAAAAAGCTTTGGGATTGTACTTGTACATTGCTCCGTCAGTTTCCAGAGTGTGTGTCGTCCTCTGTTTCTCTTATTAAGCCTGTTAGATTCATATTGCTGCACATATGAAGGCTTTTGAGAAAATAATGGCATAATGAGACCTTTCACCTTGGACTGATGGGAGAAATGAATCCTGAACATGGTGAAAACGATTGATGGGTTCATTTAAGTTCACTTTGTTGTGTACAACTGCTAGTGTGTGCCAATATGAGGGAGCAGAAACTAATTTCTAAAAATGAACATGATATCATGTGAATGTACACATGATCATTTTTGCAAACATTGTGTATAGCTTAAGAAAATCCTGTATTTCACAAAGACATAGTTTTCAAAAGCTGTTTAGTGTCTCTCTGTCAGTGGTTCTAAACACATTTCATGAATTGGGACAATTTCACCCAAAGTCCAAATTAAAGTGAGAAATAACTTTTCTTTTCTTTATAGCTACTAATAATCATAAGCTTCCTTGATGTAGCGCCAGTTTATGAGTATGTCCATGTCTCAGTTAGAGACATCAATAATAAAGCCCTGTTCAGAAACATGAGAAAGATGCATGCACTGACTACCCAGTCAGGTGGTTGCATGCACTTTACATTTTAATACATACATGCTCTACAGTCTGATGGATTCCACTGTTAGTTGTAACCAGAGGCAATGGCCATAAGGGATACGATGCACTCCAAGCTGGACCCGCATACTGAATGATGTGCGGGTGCCGGCCCTGTCTGTGCAAAAAAGATTATTAAACGGAGGAGAATCACCCGCTATGGGCCCCTGCTGTCCAATTACTTACCTGTGCCCAAGAGCCAAAAGGAAGAGGTGTGTTAGTGGGATAGAAAAGTTCAGATGTTCCCGGTTAATATGTATGTCCCCTTCTTATAAATTCAGCATATATGGATGTGATCTATCTGAGTTGCAAAGACATACATGTAAGTAGTTGAAGAACAGAAGAATGTAACAAGTATTTGATAAACTTAACTTGATAAAATGCTAGACCTCTTCAGAGTGGGAGATATGTAGCACAGATGTTACTCCATTATACACTTCATATCTGTCACTCCAAACTGCACCTGCTTTTTATCAAGTTAAAATATTTATAAAAATGTTTTCAGTCTTGCACAGTTGAGCACAACTCCCTTCAGTTTTCACTGTGCTAGCTACGCATTGCCTGGTTGTTTCAACATCATGGTTCTCCTCAGTGTCCCTACTGAGGAGAGAGGTACATAGACCTAAAAAATAGTTGCGCTCTGAAAGTGGGTGTGCTGTGGGAACAGGAGTGTAAAGCTCTGTGGGCCCACCTTCCTTCCACTGAGGAGGGAGGCATATGGGGGTCCTAGTGAAAAGGGTCCACTGCAATAGGGAAGCACGAAGCACAGACAGAAATAGATGCTCTATTTATCCCCCTCTCTGAAGCACAGTCAGTGGCGAGAGATGAGGAAGTCACAGTCAAAGAGAATTAAGCCCACACAGTTGTCATTGCAGGTTCTGATCAAAGCAAAGAGTTTCTCATTCTAGCTGGGGTGCCTATGTTGATTTGTGCAGCACACATTGTTCTTCTGCAATTGATAGAGAAGGCCTGAGACATCCTGAGAGCCCATTGACACCAGCATTTATTGCAGTACAATTTCAAACCAAAATCAATTCATTTCAGTGGTATCACTGTGATCAATTGAGGCTAAATATATTCGCGCTGTTCTTTTGCATGGAGCTCAACTTGAGTGAGCTTCAATATGTAATGACACTGACCAATAACATGTCTTAGCAGTGCTGAACTTTACGGGAACATTGAGATGCAAAGAGTCCAACATGGAAGAAGCTATCATATTAGTTGTCATACCATTCCATTTGTATAACCCTACTCTGCCAGAATATAAACTGCTCCACAAAAGAGATGTTGCATGTGTTGCATTCACAAGTGCAATGTGCAGTTGCATGTACAATTGTGACATAGTAGCGAATTATATGAATAACTTCTCTTGAATTAAATGTCTTACCTTTCTGGCAGGTTAGTGACAGAGAGTGCAAGTAGCCAATACGTCACTATGTCAAACTTCCAGCATCAACTATTCTGCATGGTGGCATGAATGAACTTCACTGTGCATCTGTGCCCAGGCACTAAGGCTGCCACTTAAGCCTAAAACCCAACAATGTCTTCTGATTTGAACTCAGTTTCCTGATAGGTGAGAAGGCTGAGGGAGCCAATCAAAGGCTATGCTGCTGTTACACCTTGAGCATTGTTAGGATAGCAGCAGTATAAACTTTCTCCTGTCTCTCTTAAAAGGAGGGAGACACGGAATGTATCCTCAACAAGTAGAACCATTTGTCCCAGTGCCATATGTCGACCATGCAGTATGGAGAATACGCCACAGTAGGAGGCTTAGTGGTTTGAGGCAAAATCTGTTCCTTCTTGATTTAGTGAAAAATTGGTGCCATTTAGGGACAAACATTGCTAAACATAATGTAAATATAAACAGAACATCAATGTTAAAAGGCTAAGGAGGTATTCAACAGAACAAGGCCCTGCAAACCCACACAGATATATTTAAACCTCTGTTCAGGGACAACAAAACTAACAGGGGAGTCATGGAAACTTCAATCAGTCATGGTCTGTAGATGCCCACACAGTCCTTATAAGAGGTCTAATCAGTCAACATAACTGAAAACACTTGTGGAGGTGTACCATGGATGTGTAGGGGATTTAATGCTTGGATGTATGTTTTGTTTTGTATTTTAGACCTAAGGTGAAAGTTAGAGCACATTTGTATCCACTGTTTTTTACTGCACTTGTATGATTTGTATTAATCAAAAATATACCAAGTTTATTTTCTCCTATGTGTACTGTTTTGCGGAATAAAGCCAAATGTGTTTGAACTGCAGCTAAATGAAACATACTTTGTTATTGTCATGTAAAAGAGGGATAAAGTACGAGTGATTGTTTTGTCCCCTGCTATTCCCCATTCTAATCCACAGAAGACATTTCTGCTCAGAGTCAACACAGTAGTGTAACTAACAGGTTTTCCAGCTTTCCAAAAAGGAATGGGATTAGACCCCAAAAAAAACACTTAACCAAAAACTTCTTTAACTGCATTAACAACTAAACCAAAGCTCCCCACTCACAAATTGTACATGCATTATTTAGTCAAGAAGAACATTTATAGCCCCAATACTCTCCTAATATCAAAATCTTTAGTTTGTTTTTGTTTCATGCAAAACTTTATATTGAGTGTAATATTTAATGGGTCTTCTCATGGGACTTTTTAATGTAACTTTTGATGGCCCAAACAAAAAACACTGTATAACAAGATGTTGCTTCCATTCTCTACTACTCTCACTGACGGTTAGTTGAGTTCTGACTGTGAAGCTCTGAGAGGAATGACTGAATCAACTGATATCAGCATTTGTCGTTTGTGGCTCATTCAAGTATTTAGAACAAATAATGCCAAAAAAAACTGATTGAAATATTGAAAAAAAAGGTGAGAAAAAAAGCACATTCTTGTTTTGCACAGAAAGTCTTCAAAATAAAGACGAACTTAGCTACGTCTGCATGTCAGCTGGGGGCCTCTCTCTGCACTAATGCATTTCTTTTTCAATGTTAAGAATTTTCTATTGCAATTCCCTAACAATGCTGAGCGTGTTTAAAAACTCTAATTAAAAAAAACTATACATTGCAAGATCATAGCGACACCATCCGCTGCCCGGCCGCGTTAGGGTTAGGGTAAAAGGGATTGTGTTGCTGGCTTCAAACTTCATTTCTGCCCCGACACATAAACTCATCAACTAATGTTACTGTACAAAGCACCAGAGACACAGTTTCATTACAGTTTAGTCATCCTCCAGTGTGTCGCGCACACACACACACACACACACAAATGCAAAGTTTCGACACTTTTATTACAACTAGTGTTGTTGTAACATTGACAACACTGACAAGGAATCACAACTCACCCTGTAGTTAGTTCAGTGTCTCAGCGCGGGGACATTTAGCAGAGAGTGAAGCCCACAGGCACGTGCTCTGAGCCGCTGCGTTAGCTCCACAAGTCCCGCTCCATTGTCCGATATCTACTCGTTCTAAACACTTTTCTCTGGGCGAGTATTCCGTTGTACAACCTGGAACACTGCATTTACATCATCTGGTTCATTTTCAATATCCTTATAAGTACACAAGCTTGTGTATGAGATCCTGATAGAGCTCCAGTCAGCTCACAGTGGGTCTGTGAAGGTGGACAGGCCGACCGGCAAGTCAGCAAACCCGGCAGGCACTGGCCGCTGTCACGTCAGACTGTGGAGCTTCTCAAGTCCAATACAGTCGTACCAAATTTGCAATTAGCCATACATTTTCGTAAAACGGCCCATATTTGAGCTCTACATAGTTGATTTCTCGCATAAAAAAGTCTCAGAAGTGAATTTAGTAACGAAATAGCAGACAAACAATGTATACAATTTCTCAGATCTGCGCGACCTAGATTCAGAAGACCAGCTGATCTCAGGTCAGTGGCCTATGTAAATTTTGGGGCGTGACAAAGGTACAGACTAGAGCCAAATAAGGTACAGCCACCGACTTGACGTCACCTTTTAGCTTTGTTGAGATTCGCCCGTTTTCAGCAGCAGTTTCAAATTGTGAGATTTAGGCATACATAGAACTATGTGGTTCTATGTATGCCTATTTTATCCACCGAACTGTCGTAATTCAACTATGACAAGATAAACTCGGTTTTGCATTCTATCACCCCTTTCACATCATACAAAAACTGTTGAAACATTTCAAGGCCCTATGAAAGAGTGAGAACTATTACATTTTGATCTCAGTCACACATACTAGAGAACTACTTACAACAGGGTTTTATGTTTTTAGTTGCTTGCTGTTTAAATGGAAGGTCCACTGGTTATAAAATCCACATAGCCACCAACAGCGAGACTCAATGTGACCTCTACACTGTGTGGATAATGAGCAGTTCACTGCTTGTAGACCATAACTTTAGTTTGGAAAGCATTCACATTAATACAGCATTTTCTGTCTGGGAAGTTTCCTCTCAAAGCATGTTTATGCCCATATTTCCAACTATTTACACATACAGTGCCAAAGATGTTTGAAAGTAGCCTGAGCCGGGGCTCATTATGGCTCCAGACAATGCTGTCATTAATGTCCAGCAGAGTCTTCACATTATGAAACCAAGCAGCTCCTCCAGATGGCTCTCCAGTCTCACCTGGCTCTCCCTGTGCATCTCTCAGCACTCCTACAGGAGGTGGGAAGCCGGCCAGAGGCCCACATCTTTCCAGGAAGGGAGAACATATTCAAGTTCGAGACAATCCGATCCGAAGACTACAAAGGAAACACTTATGGTAAACAGCTGTGGTTGAGGAGGAGGGATGAATCATTAAAGCCACAGCTAATAAAGAGCATATGTAATGAGAAAGTGGTCCTCCGTCAATATACAGTATTTGGCCAAGGTCAGTTTTGATCCGTATGCAATAACATTGAAAGACCTCATAAAGAGTTGAGACTCTCAAATGAGTTTTGAATGAAATTTCCAGTTAGTCAGAAGTAATGATTCCCGTCCTCCCAAGTTATTGAGCAAATCACTTTGGGGCTTCTGTGTGAACAAATGTTAGTAACAAATGTCAGACAGAGCGAGCCGAAAACATGACCTCCTTGGCGGAGGTAACAAGCATGCTCCTTGAAATGTTCATTTCTGTCTTAAGCTGTATTTATGCTCCTCCAAAGAATGCACGTAAATGTCTCTGCGAACCTACGCAGAGAAGGGTGTGGCTCAGAATGGAGAAGGATAAAACTTTAATGTTATAGTGTACATACAAGTATAAAAGAAACAGCCAAGTGGATGTCTCCAAATAACTCTTGCCTGGTTACAGCTTATGGTCAGCTCTGTGGTTGCTGTAAACAAACCAACCAGCCAGCTGTTTGCAGGGCTGCAGATCCAATAAGGAGAAACACAGCTACTTTTAAACATTATCAAAGACTTGGATATGCGCACACATTGCTACGACGACCTTTTCAAGAAGCTTGTTGAAGGAATGAAAGAAGGATACTGTGTTCGCACGGCCCAACAAGTCTGCCACCGCTGTTAAACTTTGAAAAAATCTTATTTTGCACTGCTACAAACGGCTTAGTCGGAATATCGTGTTTTTCGGAACAAGGGCAAAAACCAGAATAGTATGTGCATGTAAACGTAGTCAGCGTAGTTATGGGAATGCTATGTATTTAATTCTCCAATCATTCAAACTGAAATTTATAAAGCACCAGGAGATCTTTAATGAATGTGATCAGCATCTTGTTTATTTCACCTGGATGTTATTTCATTCAGCATAAAATTGGCCAACTGTTGTTATAATGTATGGGTTTGTTTTTATTACAGTTTTTGCCGATTGCTAACACACTTGGAGATACATATCTCCCTTCCATGTCAATATGAAACTCTGCAATCAAAATGTAACAATCCTTTTTCAAAATGGCATTTTTGCAACAGAATGATACACACATGCACCACTTGAATTACTCTTTCAAAGCAGCAACAACACATTGATCTACTTTATACAAAACACTGCTCTCTTTAGTACTTTGTAAACCTATTTTCTCATACAGGCTTCTGTGAAAGATTGTTCCAGTACAGAACATCTACCTACTGTACATTTCAATGAATGCAAAAATAGTAAGGCTTCAGAAAATAATTTTTTATTTTGTTTTTTTGATTGTGTGCAGTATTGTAGGGACCTAGAGTGGCATGGTGATGGAGAACTCCTTGAAGACTAATGGCGGCCCACAAGTTGATCATGTGTTTGGGTTTGTTGTCAATTTCAAATAGTATTTAGCATTTTGAAGAGAAGTGTTTTCCCAGTAATTGCAAGAGTTTTCATTCTTAAACAAAGTTTCTAATGTAACAGTGCAATGAACAGTGTGTAGTGCTTTGCAAGAATTGTGTTGCAGAATTGCAAAAAAAGTGCAAAGCAGAAAACATGTTTGTACTTATGGTGCCTTTGTTTAAGGCATGGTTAGAAAACGTTAGGGTTTTGATGCTTTTGTCTAACCATTCACTTTAAGTGTGTAAGCAATCAGCAAAAACTGTAATCGGCTCCATGGAGAAATTATGCTTCCTGTTATTTACTCGTTTGAGCTGATATGTGTATACAGAGTCGAAGTGTGCTGTGTTATAAGGTTCTAAATAACGCATCTAAGGTGCCCTCCTCATGAGTATAATTTTGTAACCACAATGTACTGTGTGGCTTTTGTTATTGAACTGAGACTTGCCCTTGTGCCAGCTCTCAAGCCTAGCTGGTAAATCACACTCCCACACACAGTGCATTCTGTTAGGAACAACAATTATCATCTCTGAAATGAGCTGCAAGATATTGTTTTTCATCTTGGAGATTCTCATTAACAGGGATCTAAGAATTGTGTGGCATTTTAGTGACATCGGGGATGATCTCCATATTACAACAGTTTGCTCTATCTGATTTTTATTTAGATCAAGATTGGTTTTCTGAGGGTTCATTACCTGAATATTGGGAACTGTCAGCCAGAAGTGCCAAGGCATCTTCTCTCCCTCAGAGTTGACAATTAGGACATACACTTTTTTAGTTTTTTATTTCGCTCAAATAGATAATAATTTTTCTTTATCACCTCTAAAATGGCAGCAATTTATTAAAAATGTAATTTTAATCCTCTAACTAGAAATTACCATAACTCATAACCTGACCTTAACTAATTAACTTTGTTATTTTAATGTGCAGAGTAATTACATTAGGTCATTTGTCTCTTTAGTGTAGAAATAAATACTTTACAACTAACTATCAATGTGAGATGATATACTGAACTGGGTAATCAAATCTAAGTGTGATGAGAGTTCAAAAACATTTCAAAACTGCCAGCTGGGTGATTCAATCGTCTCACGAGAAACAGCACTGCATCTGTCTCACTCTGAGTCATACACCATCTCCAGACCACATACAGTATCAAATGAGAGAATGTGAAATTTGTAAAATCACGGTGAAAGAGAGGTGATGAGGTTACAAGTCAAGGCACTTGGAAGGTTTTTGAGGGACCTAACGCAGTTGACATTTTATTTCGAATATTGACTGTATGTTTCCATTTTGAGTAAAAAAAAAAAAAAAAAGTACAGTAGAGCAAGATTAAGTTTTTAGATCTGGTACAAATCCTGTCCTCTGCATTGAACCTATCCTATAGGGCTACATACTGTAGGAGCAGTGGGCAGCTGCAGGCTCCCGAGATGTGCCTTTTTGGTCAGTGGGCAGTGCACATAAATGTTTTGGGAGGTTGTAGGAAACCTAGCCCTGTAGGAAACTCAGTGGTTAAGGTCAGGGAAGAGTGTACGTTTTGGTTAAATATTGAAAAAGTCAAAGTGTTGCTTTTCATCTTTCAGAATTGACTTCAGCCCACAGATTTCCCTCCAGCAGAACACCAATATATGCTCTGTACACTATTGTAGTTTGTAGCAGCTTAAGGCAGCTATTAAATGCATTATACAGTATATGTAACAACTTCCAGCCTTTGATTGATCTTCACATACCTCTCTGTGTCTCTGGAAGGTTGTGCAGTAAACCAGCCTCCACTCCCACAATTTGGATCTTTATTTTTTTTTTTTCAGATAATGGTGCAGAAAGGGATTGAACCAGAACACAAGATCACTAATGAATTATGAGTTTCAAACTAGGCTTCAACACCACTGAGTCCCCTTCACACTCCTTTGCACTCCTTCACACCCTCCATGCTTTCGAATCTTCACTCTGGGCATCAGCTTTAAAATGTAACACAAGCACTAAACTCACTGAGTACTGAGACATGCTGGTGTGCCAGACTTGCATCCACATTTTCAAACATGAGTGTAGACACCCACACTCGAGCCACTATGACCTTGTCATTGTTCACGTATACATTGGCTTCTTAAACTTACAAGTTCACTCAAACATATGGGTAAATCTAAATATGAGACAGGGAGACAAGAAAACTGTAAAACCCTTTCTTCTACAAATTATGTTCACATTCTACCAATTTGCACTTGCTAATATGTTTAAGCGTAATGCAGTCAAGCTTACACTCACCAACAACATTTTGGTCCAAAGCAGAGGTGTTGAGAACACTCTGCCTCACCACAAGGTCCTTTAAGTAGCTATTCTGAAGGTGATCCTTCTCAACAAATGGAGTTTGCCTTGCTGTCATCAAATTGTTCTGCAGATGTTCAGATTTTCATTTTTCCTGAGCACATTTTTTCTTTGTTCTCTAAAACCTACTGTGCTCCTTTCAAAAACTGATAGATGCAGCACATGTCACTAGTAACGGCAGTGTTCACTCCTGAATCAAACAATTATAGATGTCTGAGAATGCATTTGTGTCACCAGGTGTGTGTTTTTTAACCCAGATTACATACTTTTGCACTTCTACTAATGCCAAAATGTGATGTACTGTGTAATATTAGGTACAGGAAGAGCAACAGTTGTGTAGTGCTTTGCTTTTATCTTTACTTGGCGTTACTTGATATGTCTTGCCTTTGTGTGCTGGAGTAAAGAAGAATTTGGTTATACACGAAGAAATCACAGAGAGATTCAAGCCCCAAATATCACATTTATTATAAAATAATACACATAGAAGTTTGGAAGCTGCCACATCCCTGCCAAATCACCAAAGTAATAACCATGGCTTATGTACAATTTATGAAGATTTTTAATGATGAAATGTATGAAAATGGACTTCCCTATATATCACATTAGGCATCAGAACTACCTAATGTTGAAGGACTATATAGAAAGTCTTCATACTATGTTGTCTCCAACATCCCAGTCAACAGTTGGTTGGTGAGTGTCAGCCAAAAATATTCTTAAGCAAAAGGAGAAGGGGAGTTTAATCTAAACAAACACCTTGTTCAGAAATGAGCCAGGGTCACACCAAGTGTTCACAGGCTCTGTATAATTGCCTTCATGATCATGCCTCTGCCAATAAAAATACCCAGCAGTGACTTTGGAGTGGCAGCAAACGTATCTCCTCTCAGTAGATTTAGTAGCATATGAGCTTGTTGGATTGCCGCTGCAGATTCCCCGAGCATCTATTTTTGATGCTGGTGCCGAAGTGGGGCATCAAGGCTAATTTGAATAAGTGCCACTGTTAGTCAGACCATCAACATCAGCATGAATGCTGCATGGCTGTTAAAATATATAAATATACACTGCAGGGGGATTAATCATTAAGATGTAAAAAGAAAATTAGCCGTCCATCATCCTCAATGATTCGGAAGGTTGATTGCTCTGCCTGTCAACGCTCTAGAGTACATGTTGCTGTCCGGGATTTCTCTCCCAGTTCCTCCATTTCAGCAGGGTTTGGAGGGTTACTGCAAAAATGTATTCCAATACAATTACTATTTACATGGTAAAAAATGTAGTCAGTAACCTAATCCAAGTATCACAATATTAAAGCAATGTAACCTGATTACTTTCCATTACTTTTTGATTACCTCAATACGAAATATGGGAATAACCTGCAATATACTGTGATGCTGTTCCCCTTTTCTGCTTTAAATACAAAATAATGGCGAAATTTCCACCCAGCGAAAGCATTTTTTTCACTAACGTTAAAGGCCATGATAGCGATTTGGTAACTGTTATGGTTTCACTTGAGACCAGAGTGTTGTAATGTGTGCGTATGTGCATGGTAGGATATTGTTCTTTATTTTAAAATTTATTTTTAAATTGTAATCCTGCTAATAATCACCATTTTTATAAAATGTATCAGTAATGTGATTACATCTTTTTTTGTCTGTAACTTTAATGGAATACCGTTTTTTGTATCCTAATTATGTAACGTCATTCCTTGTATTTTGTTAATCCCAAAGCATGCATTTCAGATTCAGAATTATTTCACTTGCTAAATTAAGAAAAACAACTTAAGCAGAGTTGGTAGATAGTATATACACAAATGCAAATAGCATAATAAAGAAACAGCAACTCACTTACTAACTATCTGACTTACAGCTGGTAAACTGTGCATATGACTCACTGAAGAGGTTTACAGCATGATTAATACTATATTAAAAGAGCAAATCCAGAATTGTGGATGTGACATGGGTACTAACTGAAAAAGAAAATCTGTCAGACAGTTTGATAAGAAATTAACATGTTTACATATTTCACACACACAATAACAACCAAATTATCATTATTATCTATGTTTTATTTCGTATAGGCTTCGCCCTCTAAGAGCTATTGCTATTGGGCGCAGTCGTGAAGATTTTCTTTCGTGCCCTGTGCCCCGCACGGGCCTCTCTTACGTCTGCAGATACTGTATATTACAGTGGCGCGACCAGAGATCTGCTCCCATTTTTTCTTCAGCGACAAGCAGTTCGAAGACTTCGAGGAACAGTGGTGTCCGCCGTGTACCGACCACCGACCGGCTACATCCTGCCACCGGCCCGCTGGCACCCTGCCGGCCACTAGCAGTTCTGTGGTCGCTTACTGCTGGAGGAACTGAAGCAGCAGACAATGGCAGCCGAACTGACAGTCGAGTATGGTAAGGTTACCGCCTGCGGCGGCACCCAGACAGCCAGGACGGGGACCTCTTTGGCGGGCACGAGTCCGCTGACTCAATCCACCGAAGACGGTTCCCTTGCCGGCTCTCCTTCCGGAGGACTACGAGTCCCGTTACGGCAACAGTCTCCGTCCCAGGAGAGGAGCACCACACCGGCGGCTCTCTCCTCTCTTTCTCTCCTCCGCAGTGGGCGGGCTCCCTGCCCACCACTAGGTTATTGTTCTTGAACTGTGCGAATGCCGAGTAGCATTCCCCTAACCAGGGAAATGGACAGCGGTCCCGCCACGGCGGCAGAGCCTTGCCTCCATCCCGACGGCCCCCTTTTTCGGTCGAAAGAAGCCCACACTGCCGTCTCCCCAAAACCAGGTCCATGCTCGCTTCACTGACCGCGGGTGCCAGTGAACCGCCTAGGTGGCGCTGAACAATACTGTTTTTTTGCTAGCATGACCGCTAGCTCTGCTGTCTTCGCCATGACCGCTAAGCTAGGTTGTTCCCCGCTGAGGCTGGGGCAGCCACGGGCTGTAGGTAGTGGAGGGGATGCGGTAACACACCTCCTAGAGGAGGCGGCCAAGCCCCGGCTCCAGCTCCACCTACAGCAGCGCTGTCATGTGGCTCGGCGGGCAGCACCCACCTCGCTGTTCCGCAAACAGCGGTGACGGGGCACCGGGAACGCGTGTCTCACTCCAGCTAGAGTTGGAAACATAACAGCGTTTTTTAAGGGGCACACAGTTCCCTTAAAAAGCAGGTTTTTCCCTCTCAGTCAGTCTGCCTTGTCCCCCTGGGCATCTTGCGGCCACTGGACCCCACATTTCACCTCACACACTCGCAGACAGGCTCACCGCCACGCCCACGGGCAGTATGCGGTTGGAGCCAGCCACACTGTGTCAGAATTGACAGGCTTACACACACCCACTCAGAGTGCGTGTTTATAGTCTACTCAACTCAGTTTTTCTCCACCTCCCAACTGATTACTTGGAATGGTGAGAGTGTTGAGAGAACGGCTTGTGAGAATCGAACTACCGCCTTTTCATAGCACAATACTCACTGCTGTGTATCAGCAGACTTAAAGGCATGCACATGCCGCTCTCTCGGTCACGCTGTAGCGCGGGAAGGCTCAGCGCTCTCTGTTGCTATGGCAACAATCAACACACGGCTCTATGCCTCAACTCACCAGCTTTTCCTCGGCTCTTACCGGCATGGTGAAAGCTATCTCGAGTTCAGATAACGAGCAACTATACACGACAAGAAGAAAATATACACGCTCACTCAGTATGTGCATGCTACACAGTCACTCCTCCCCAGGTCAGGTCGAGAATGAAACCCTTCTCAACCTGTCTCAACTCAATTATGAACATTATGAAGCGCCCATCCCACATGCTGATGGTCAGACACGCGTTGAAATGTGTGCGCCACCACGTATGGCTCACTTCCGTGGATCTGAGAGACACATATTTTCCACGTTCTCCTAATGCATGGAGACAGCGTTACAGCCGTTACGCAGAAAAGGGATCAAAGTCCCGTTTATTATTATTATTTGGACGATTTAATCATTATGGCTCCTTCCCAGGAGAGTGCTGCACTCTACACAATGGATGGAGTTTGTGCAGCACCTACAGACACTGAGTTTTGCCATAAACAAAAACAACCACTATGAGAGCCAAACTGTCAGCGCCAAGGCTGGATGCAATAACTCCGGATTTCCACTAGATGCGTAACGGCTGCGGACCGTCTCCGCTGCGTGTCTGCTGCGTGCTCCGCCGTCCGTCAATACCCACTAGGTCCAGATTTGTTGCGGCACGGCTGCGGCCATGACTGACAGCTGTAGTCACGAGGACCCACAAGTTCTCGCAAATTCATGTAGAATAGAGCCACAAAACCAAAAAGTTTGTTTCCATCCAGAGGAGTAGAGGGGAAACAGCTGTGTGCTGTGTTTTCAAGGTGTAGTGCAGGGAAATATGATCCGCCGTAAGCACGGTGTATTTTATTTTAAAAATTAACCGGATGTTTATTTTGTTTCTGTGCTCGACTTCCTGTCCCGCACTATCTGCCGTGTGCTGAATTGCTGCGGAAATCTCCGGCATCCGGCAAAAATAGAAGCTCTGCGTATCTGCTCCGGAGGGCTGCGGCCCGCCGGAGCTGTGCCGGAGTCGGAACGCAGCCGTTCTGCAACCGCTGGAAATACACACATTACTTTAATGGAAACCTAATGACTCCGCTGCCGTTTCGGAGCCGTTCCGCAGGGTAAGGTTACGTTCATAGTGGACAATAGGATGATGTTACATCTTGACCACAGCCGGGTGGCTTAAGCAACACAGTTAACGAAGGTTAAAGAAAACACCTAACCTAATGTTCATATGGCAATGCATTCTAAAGTTAGTTACAGTTACATGTTTTCATAATGCTGTTTGCACCTCACACATCTGTTATGCTTTGCACAGTTGAGTGTTGCATTTCAGTTGTTATGTGAGTGTAGCCTATGCATTCACATGGTGTGAAAAAACCGACATCTCATTATGAAAAATAAATAAGGGGTGGAGGATGGACGAATAACGCATCTGACTTTCTTAATGAGTGTTCTGAACACAGTGAGCATTCAGATCAACAGCAGAAAAGTGAATTATGACATGTGGATACTTTATTTATGTACTTATTGCAGTACTGCAGTACCGAGTACTCTGGGTTGCTACTGTAATTAATTGTAACTGTTTCAACTTCAAGCTGAGTTGCTGTCTTCTGTAAAGGAGCAAGCTACAACCTTTTTAGAGATACCTTTAAAGCATGCAGGCAGAGAGTATTAAATATACAAATGATGGATTTTCATTATTTCTTATTAGATAGCCTTTTGGAGAATTGCGTACTGGCCAACATATCTTCTCTTTTTAAAAATGCCCTTATAAGATCTAAAAATGTAATTGGTCCCCAAAAGGAAAGTACAAAAGTACAAACACACATGAAAATTAATGTTTCATTTGTTTATACCGAATATTGTATAATTGTGAAGAATCATTTTCTCTGCCTCATCACTGTGTTGAAAAATACAAATGTGTGAGGCTCAGTGCTGTGGTGTTCAGTCCTCAGCCTGAAGGTCACGTCCCTCTTTCAAATGAGGGCCAGAGGGCACATCCACTTTTCACACATAATGGGCTCTAAGCAGGACACATCCAGTTTCCACAACATAATGGGCTCTAACACCCGTTGCAGAGGGAACAGGGGATGTTTACTTTGTTGACTGACCTTACTGATAGACATTGATTGTGTATGAGCCGTTCTGGCGTCCGAGCATCAATCCAGTGATCTGAAGCAGGGTTTAAGTGCAACACATGCACTTTGACACAGCGTTTCTTTAAAGAACTTAAAATAGTTTGTTTATTTTAAGGCTGGGACGAATTGTCGACATAGTCAATGTCATCGATTACGTAAATGCGTCGACAAAAATATTTTGCATCCCACTTCTCCTCCCTACAGTGCTTAACCAGCCTTAAGTTAAATTAATAAGAAGAGCTTGGATGTTAAACAAGAACTCATTATTCATTTTACCTACTGTTAAAAAAAAGCAAATACAGGCTACTCTTTTTGCACTTGTTCTGTTTACTTTAAAGTGATGGTTCAGAATAATTTCACCCTAGGGTCCTTTGCACCATGACCTCAAGCCAGACACCCCCCCAGAAGCTTTTTTCACCTGGGTCTAACATTGGGAGAGTTAGCGTAGTGTAGCGTTATCAGCTGAATAGCTTAGCGCAGGGGCTAATGGACCCACTTGCCTGCTCTCTTCTGCTCTCTGTTGCTGCTGCTGCTACCTGCAGTTAGACGAGTGCTTAGGGCCGTCTACAAATTACTACACCGAAAAGCGATACAACAAAAATATTTATTAATTTAATGATTAAATTAGGTAATATCTCCAAACTTACCTCAATTAGTACTTGTCTCCTGCTAGTTATACTACAGCACTTACTTTAAAAAAAAAGTTAAATTAAAAAATATTTTTGTTGCATCTCTTTTCGGTGTTGTAATTTGTTGACGTCCCTAAGCACTCGTCTTACAGCAGCAACAACAACAGCAGAGAGCAGAAGCCAGCAGGCAAGTGTTATTTACATAAACTTCTGGTGTACTTAAAACTTTCCAATCCATCGTTTTATGAGTACATAACCTATTTGTACTAGTGTAGACGTTTGGTATCATTTCGGGCATTATTAGTGGGGTCATTTACGAGATACAAACGTGGGTCCATTAGCCCCTGCGCTAAGCTATTCAGCTGATAACGCTACTCTACGCTGACGCTCCCAATGTTAGACCCAGGTGAAAAAAGCTTCTGGGGGGGTGTTTGGCTCGAGGTCCAACCCGTTCTCATTCCGAACTCGTAAAATAAGTACGTTTGGGCAGTGTCCTTCAGCATCTGATGCGACGAAAAAGGCACCCTTCGGCGTATTTGTGTAACGTACTGGGGAGAGCCGCAGTTGAATGAGATTTAGCGAGTGGTATGTAAGGGTGAATTGCTGCGTAAGGGAGGTGGATGGGTAAAACACCGGACTTTCACTCAAGAGACTTGGGTTCGCGCCCCGCATGTGGCGTTTTGTTTCCCCGTCTCCGGCGTGTGTTTCCCGGCTTTTGAGGTGTCCTTTCCCCGTTGTTTTTCTTTTGTTTCCCCCGTCTCCGGCGTGTGTTTCCCGGCTTTTGAGGCGTCCTTTCCCCGTTGTTTTTCTCCTAAACCCAACCTCCGCGATTCCGTTATTGTTTCGCGCTTCACCCGTCCCGACCAAGCGTGTCAAAAGGGACGAAAAAGGGACGGCAATAGTGGCGACCAAGCACGTTTACATGAGACGCTAAAGGAGACTTTTAACGTCAAATAAGAACGAGAAAGGCTCCTGACGGAACGTCCTTATTTTACGAGTTGGGTGTGAGAATGTGTTGCGAGGTCATGGTGCAAAGGACCCTAGGTTGAAATTACTCCGAACCATCACTTTAAGTTTTTACTTTTGTATTCCTCCTGAAAGTGACTTTATTTTGTGGTTGGATTGATAGCCTACATCTGGCTTCAGGTTGCACTAAAAATTCATTTTACTTGAACAGTGCAGTGTTAAACAATTTTAATAAATAGAGATTTGAACCTTATTGAAATTTGTTTTGTGTAAATTGTTAATAATTGAGCAATGGGAAAATAATCACTAATTGAAAAATGTATCGTTAGATTAATCGAAAAATGTATCGTTAGATTAGTCGACTAACCGAAAAAATAAACGCTAGATTAATCGTTTAAAAAATAATCATTTGGGACAGCCTTAGTTTATTTGTTTTTTAAATATTTATTTTACAATGGAAATATATGTTATCAACAACATCTGACTTTAACGTGTTGGATTGGACACAAGAAGAGTTCCTTTGTCTGAATGAAATTCATATACAATTTATTTATGTTTTTATGTGCGGTGGCTCAGTGGTTAGCACTTCTACCTCACAGCAAGAAGGTTCTGGGTACAAACCTAGGTCATCCGAGGCATTTCTGTGTGGAGTTTACATGTTCTCCCCATCCTTCTGTGGGTTTCCTCCAGGTACTCCAGTTTCTTCCCACCGGGGACATGTATGCAACTAGAACTACAGTTGAATAATTAGCCGACAGGCTAACGCAAATGTAATTGTCCTAATCAAATAAATAAATCTTAATGTTGTTATATTTTTATTTATATTTCAAGTATATTCAAGGCCACACGTTTTTATTTGTTAAATAAAACTAAATTATTAAACAAACGGTTAGGTAGTTTCACAGTAAAATGTATTCCATTGAAAGCATATTCTAATAAAAATAATATATCAAAATCAAGAGAGTGATGTTCAGTTTATAAAAAAATTAAGAGAGTGATGTTCAGTTTATAAACAAAAACGTTTTTGACCCAATATTACTTTTGTAGTGATTTATGGCAAGTTAAATGCTAATGAAGCAGGGCTGCAGAGATGAATCATCAAATAATTTGCAATAGGCTATATTTCGTATTTTAAAATTCAAATAATATACATTAGTGCATTTGTTGTTATACACAGTAATACATTTCATTGTCTTTTGTGCTGTTGTTATTTAATGAGATGATTTGCATGCAAAACAATTATTAGATTTATTATGGGATTAGCATTAGTCATTCATGCTCACAGAAACTGCACTCATAAACTTAAAAGCCACAATGTCTGCACACAAAGTAACAAAGTAAATTCATGGTGACTTATTAAAGTAAGATGGGACACCCTGCTGATGTGGTTTTGGACCAAGTTATTATATTAGATAGCGACCTAACCATAGTTGTGTCTCTTTTGTAACAACAATCCTAATTCTTCCAGCCTTGGACAATGTAAAAATAAAATTGGATAATGATGCAGTGTGCTAACAGTGATTACAAAAACCTCCTGCTGGTCTTGGATTTGTTAAAAAAAAATATGACTGGTTGGTTGGTTGGTTGGTTTATGTAAAAAAAAATAAAAATAAAAAAAATAAACTTTTAGATGTCTTCTTCTTCCTTTGGCTGTCATTATTGTATATTACGTAACACCTCTGGATAAAAAAAAAGGTATGTACATTTCCTCGACTCCAGGAAAGGTTTAGTCATTAAAAAATGATGTGGTGCTGGAAAGATTTTTTTTTGTCTTTCTCAGGTTTGCTAACATAAGTATCCGAGGCAGCCATGTTACATCTTGACCACAGCCGGGTGGCTTAAGCAACACAGTTAACGAAGGTTAAAGAAAACAAAAAAAGCCACTCAAGAGTGCAGTAACTAACCTAATGTTCATATGGCACTGCATTCTAAAGTTAGTTACAGTTACCGGTACATGTTTTCATTATGCTGTTTGCACCTCACACGTCTGTTATGCTTGCACAGTTGAGTGTTGCATTTCAGTTGTTATGTGAGTGTAGCCTATGCATTCACATGGTGTGAAAAACCGACATCTAATTATGAAAATGTTCACAGTGTGTATCAGTTATCATGCTCCCAACAGGGTAGGTACAATATGAGAGTTGTTAATGATATGAGTCTCCTGCAATTTTTTGCAAAGTTAAAAAATTATGACAATCGTCCATTTACTATTATGTCAAAAACGCAATAGAAATAATGTGTTAAAAAATAAATCTTGAAGAAAATTTAAATTCAAGTCAATCACTTTTTCATAAATCATAAGGTACCTGCTGTTTCCAGCAAGCACCTAAATAGTTTGAATAACGATGCAGTGTGCTAACCGTGATTACAAAAACCTCCTGCCGGTCTTGGATTTGTTAAAGAAAATATGACTGATTTGTTGGAGTTAGTTTATGTTAAAAAAAGAAACCTTTTAATAACATTTTAATCTCTTTCCAAAGTAATGCAATTTAAAACTACTGATTGAAGACATGCATTTGCATAAAGGACACAAATGAAAAAGCCTGATTCAGTCAGTCTAAGTTTTGGGATTTTGTAACATGAAAACACATTCAGCTCCATTTTAAAAAGCTTTGAAAAGCAAACGGCAAGTTCAGCAAATTTGACAAGCAGGATAAAGAGCATGATAGATCACCTTGAAAACGCCCAGCACTACTCACAAATCCATTCCAATGCATCAACCTTTGAATTTATACATATGAATGCAAATGTCCTCCTCTGCCATGAAAGCAGAAGTAACAATAATAAATGCACACAATCTATACTTCCCGGGATTCATTTGTAATACAAGCAGATATTGGTAAATCAATTAAGATATTTTTTACTTGATGAATGGGAATAACTGCGTTAAACAAATATCACTACCAGTTTCAAACAGAAGATTTTTATGATACGCTGCGCTTCTTTTGTTGAAAACCTTGAGAAATGTTAATTTTTTCTCCAAACTGTTGCAAACCACTCATCTGAATTTGATGCTTGTCGATTATTCTCCCCACACTGCTGGATCACCTGACAAACCAAAAACAGCATGTCCTATAATGAATCATTAGCTATTATAACTTACTAACTGTAGTACTGTTTTTATACACTAGGCTACATTTTAATTTATTTCAGAATAATCCCACTGTGATAAAGTAAACCGTACAATGGAGACTTAGCCAAGATGGCATCAATCAATGCAGTAAGCTATGCATCAGTTAAGGTGTCTCTTCTCACCTCTCTCAATATGTTAATGCAACCCTGTGTTGGGAATAGGTATGGGTACAGATTCAATTGTTGGCAAATTATCAAAGATGTTTTATCAATATTGATAAAGTTATGAATATGTGTATTTATAACTTTACCACATTGACAAACAATCAAAATGGGCCAGGGACCAATAATTGAGCTGGGAAATAGTCTCATTGGTGGTGTTCCCTTTAAAATACAGATCTGAATTAATTTGATTAATTTATCTGGTATCTTTGAAGGAACAAAAGAAGAGTGAATTCGAGCACAGGCCTGTTTAACCAGCAGTTATTCCAACAAATACACAAATAATCACAAACAACTGTTATTTAAAGTATATCAGAATTTATTTACTTCCAAATTATCAATCGTCAATCAATAGTTTTTCAATCAATAAACGTATATACTTTTTACAAACTACAACAAAAGGCAAAACAAACAGCAAGCATGTGGTGAGCATGCCTCTGTGTGTGTGTGTGTGTGTGTGTGTGTGTGTGTGTGTGTGTGTGTGTGTGTGTGTGTGTGTGTGTGTGTGTGTGTGTGTGAGTGTGTGAGTGTATGAGGAGGAGGGGGGAGGTGATGAGATTGCGGGGGTAGCTAAATCCCACGATATCCGGGTGGTGGATGAGACACTGCGAGATTCAAGATGGCGGTCGGAGAGACCGCGTGGCTATGAGTTAGCCGGTTAGCTGTTCAAGCTAATGTGTTACAGACAACAGAGATACACAATAGGCTACTTCGCTATGGGCTAGCTGTTTAGCTATTGTGTGTGTGTGTGTGTGTGTGTGTGTGTGTGTGTGTGTGTGTGTGTCTGACGGTTGTAGCTCGCAAGGCCAGCTGTTCAAGATGGCGTGCGTGTGTGTGTGTGTGTGTGTGTGTGTGTGTAGGTTAACATGAGGAGAACAAAAGAACACACTTGGAGAGAAAAGAAACACTTGGGAGTCTTGAGTCCTAAGTGAACACTCCCCTTGTTCACTCAGGTTCTATTTCGTATAGGCTTCGCCCTCTAAGCCACGCTATGGGTTTATCCCTTCCCGCATGCGCAGTCGTGAAGATTTTCTTTCCCGCCCTAGCGTACCGCTCGGGCTTCAACTACGTCCGCAAATACTGTATATAAACAGAGCGGACCCGTTGCTCTGCTCCCACTTTTTCTTCAAGCAAGCAGTATGAAGAAGATTATGAAGACCTCCAGCTCCGCCTCTGCCCCTTCGGCCATTCGTGGAGGAGGCTCTCTCTCAGCCCGGGAAACTGAGGGATTTTACTCCCGCTACTTTTTCACTCCAAAAAAGTCAGATGGGTTCCACCCCATCCTCGACCTGTCCCAGTTCAACCGGTGCGTCATGGAGTGTCCATTCCACATGCTGACTATCAGACGTGTTGGAATGCTTATGTTGGGAGCAGAGCAACGGGTCCGCTCTGTTTATATACAGTATTTGCGGACGTAGTTAAAGCCCGAGTGGTACGCTAGGGCGGGAAAGAAAATCTTCACGACTGCACATGCACGAAGGGATAAATCCATAGCGTGGCTTAAAGGGCTACGCCTACACTCATAGAATCTGGAGTTACAATAACGTAACTATCGATTCTGGGCTTAACGTGATGTTATGGCCGGGGTCGGAGAAAATTGGCTAACTAGGAGGTGTTTACATGTTTAGCCTCTCTGGTAAGCTAACAGCTGATCTGTTTGTTGAAAGACTAACCAAACTCTGTGGGAGGAGTAGCAATGTAGCATTTACAGTTTCACACAAGCTACATTTTTCAACACAAAACTTCACCAATATATCGTGATCAAATGATACATTCACAGCAAAAACTGGGATACGGCGGTCCCGATCAAAGATTAATAATCACAGCGTGCACCAGTAAACATTGGCAACCTTAGCCTTCACTCATTAATAAACACACATACATTTCTCTGCCCAGAAACCTCAAGCCTCTTACTGTGTGTTATCATCCGTTTAGTCCATAGATTTCCACGGTAAAACAGAAACGATTTAATCATTCGTCAATGATTAACGAGCAGTTCCTCCTCAGGGCAGTGGAGGGAAAACAGTTTGGGAAAAGCGGTGTCTGTGTTTTCCGATTTTCTTCCAGAGAAACGTTGTTTCTCTTCTGCAGATTTGAACACTGGTGCATGTTCTTCAGGATCCACGGTGCTTTCAGGGCAACGTAAATAATCCACTTTGTCCAGAAATGGAGCTATTTCGCACAAGCGCTTGGCGTGCATCCCTCAGCAACAGTGGCGTATCCAGGACATTTTTACTGGGGTGGCCAAGATGGGACACAAAGCTAGTGTGGGGTGGCCATGGCATAGCGAAGTTTAATGCGTATACGTACGCAGCCGACAGCGGTTCGAATCCCGGTCCTTTGCTGCATGTCACATCCCCTCTCTCTCCCATGATTTCCTGTCTCGTAACTGTCAAATAAAGGTGTCTATGCTGTTAAAAGTCATTTTTTTATTCCATTTCCACCTATCACAGGCCTCAAGTATCTCTGGTTATTTTAACATGTCTATTTTGATTCAGTAATTATGTTCAGGATAGGGTACAAATTTTGTAAGAGCCAATTTCTTGTAGTGGATTAAGTCCTTACAAGTTAGATTAGAGTATCAAAATCCAACTGCTCTTAACTCATCCTATAGAATAACATTTATCATTCATCAGCTCATCATCTGTGTCACCTGTATTGTTACCTGTGTTTGCTTCACTAATTGAGGCACCATCTTGTGGTTACATAAAAACACAGCAATCCAGGCAACAGAACAAACCAAAATGCTTAAAGAAACTACCTTATTAAAAAGTGTATCTGTAAGCAAAAGATAAACTAAGCTTGTAAGGAAAAAAACAGAAATATTTGTTGTTCTTTACATGCTTAGTTTATGTTATTATTTTTAGCTTAAAGCGCCCATATTATGCTCATTTTCAGGTTCATAACTGTATTTTAAGGTTGTACCAAAATAGGTTTACATGGTTTAATTTTCAAAAAACACCATATTGTTGTTGTACTGCACAGCTCTCTCTCACTGCTGCAGATCCTCTTTTCACCTGGTTTCTGTTTTAGCTACAGAGTGAGACCTCTTTTCTTCTTCTTCTTCTGTACTATCTTTGATTGCACTCGCACATGCTCAGTAGTTCAGATGTAGAGCGTCAGCTAGCTAACTCTAGAGACAGTAAAAGAAAGCCTGTTTCTCCAACTTTGGTCAGTTACAAGGCAGGATTAGCTGGGAGACTTCTAAATGAGGGCGCACATGTAAGTAGTTCTTTTGTAGATTATGGTGAACTTGTGTGTGTTGTAGCAGTGCTTTGCTATTGAGAACGACGTAGCATGCTAGCGTTAGCATTAGCGTTAGCATGCTAATGCTAACGGTTAGCATGCTAACGAGCTAACGGTTGTGGTTAGCCAGCTCATTTCGGACTGTGACGTCACAGATTTTGAACAGCTCACCAGGAGACTGAAGGCAAGACACATTCAGAAACCGCATCTCACTCAAAACAGCATGGATGGATTTTTTTCAAAGTTTGTATGTGTGTGGAAGCACCAGAGACACAAAAGAACACCCCAAATCCCAGAAAAAGTGATTTTTTCATAATATGGGCACTTTAAATATAATTTTTTGGAGATACTGGAATTTTAATTGTTTGGTTTGTTCTTTGCCAGGTGTGTTTTTATTTAACCACAAGATGGCACTTAAAGTAGTAAAGCAAACATAAGTAACAATACAGGTAACACAGATGATGGCCTGATGACTGAATAATGTCATTCTATAGGATGCCTTGTGATGTATGAAAATGTGCAAAAAGTGGTTTTCAACCCAGACAGTATTCATGTCCAAGGCCCTGATGAATGTATAAATTGTAACGTTGGCTTTGATTCAGCATACATTAGGAAGTTTATTTAAATCAAACAGTTAAGACTTAGAATCATAAATGGTTAAGATGCTGGGGTGTTTGGCAAAGGGAAGTGTTGACATGCAAAACAGTAGGCAGAGTTTTGGCTTTGGGAGTACTCGAGCCATGGGTGTTGTTTATACCACTCGCTGTTGAAGGACCTCTTCCTGTTGCCTTGCATGGTTCGCGGAAATACCTAAAGTTGAGGCTGTGTAGGACCTGCTGCTCTGGACTGTGAAACTTCTGTAAATTATAAATAATCATGATCAGTCCTTATTTCAGTTTTTATGAAGTTTCATTCAAAATGACTCTTTTCTTTTTTGAAGAAAAAGCTCAGAATATCTATGCTTCTCTTCATAACTATTCTCTTAACTCTAACCCTGGGGGGAAATGTAATTCAATCACTTAATCAATCAGTCAATTCACTTTGAAGTAATAGCTATAAATACAAACATCAAGCAGGATCATTGTCAAATTGGGTTAGAATAATGTGCAAAATAGAGGTGTTCGTGGGGCTCTGGAACCCCTTAAATCACAGCTTTGACACCATTAAAATGTCAAAAAGAAAGGAGGATCTACAAAGGTTTATTTTTACATAACTACCACTCACTTTTAATAACACAATTAACACATATTGCATCTGAGGCATTTGTTGCATTTGAATGCAATTTGCTCTGCCTCTGCCTATTTAAACGTCAAAAAAAATGTGAACTGTGAAGATGAGCTAATTGATACAAACAAAAAGTCCTTTATCTCCAAGAGCAAAAAGTCTTTAAACAGCCCTTAAATCACAGAGCAAATAAATAAGTCACAGCTTGTTCTTGTGTTATAGTTACTTAAATCTAGACCGTCACACTATATTTCACACACTGGTTGGCCAAAAATATAACATTAGCTCTATTGAACACACACATCTGCAAACAAACACCCTCAGTCTTCAGTCCAGAAAATAGCATTTCATATTTCATGGTGGTATCCAAATAACAATTAAAAAAACTAAATGCTAATGTTCAATGCTTAACTTGGTTTGCAGGCTGCTAAGCTAGCTAGTGAAGTGTAGTTCGACTTTTAGCTGCTACTTAGTGCTAGATAAAGTTTATCTACATGAGGGAACTACGATATAACTAAACATTAAATTACCATACCTCTCAATTGACAGATTCCAGCGTTTTTATCGACCATCATCCTGTTTCACGACCAGCAGCAGCAGGTGCAGAGTGCTCATCTCCTGGGTCACCTGACCTGCATGGCCAAACGTCCGCTGAACAGAAATCAGCTCTCAGAGCCTTAGTAGACTAGCCTGACGTGGTCATACTCAGATTCTGGTCAGAATGTGAACTTCCCTAATTCTCGAATTTTGTTTAAAAAATTCAGGGGGGGGGGTGGGGGGGGGGGGGGGGTGTAAAAAGCGTTCAGCTGTCATCATTGATTGACAGCATTTCTCTTGTTTCTTGTGTTGACGAACTTGACCAACTACCTATCTGATCTGATTGTGGCCACAGGGGTGGCCAATGAGCTTTCAGGGGTGGCCCCGGCCACCCCAGGCCACCCCCCAGAGTCGCCATTGCTCAGCAACTCACGTTGCGGCGGAAGACAAGGGTTTTTGGGCACTCAGGAGCTTATGGTGCGTTCTTTTTGTCCACCGAAGTCGTTTTACGAGTTGTTTTCCGGAGTTACGACCCGGAAGTTGCAAAAAGAACGCCCCCGAGGTCGTATATATACGACTCGTCAAGTCGTCTGAACTCAGAGGACCCCGAGCTCGCTTTCAAAGATGGCTACGTCGTGCATCACACGTAGTAAACATTGTGGTTATCTACAATTTTAAGCACTTTTGTCTTTGTTGTAACCAAATGAAGAAGTCGTACGCATAGCGCTGTATACTGCTAACTATAGGCATGTCACTACACTCTTATTATGAGTTAAATACTGCCTGATTAGTTATTTTTTAGCTTGAGCAGCTGAAATTGGCTAAAGACGCTCGGTTGCTATGACAACAATGGCTTTAAGCCGAGTCTTGACCAGAAAGCAGAGCAGTAGCCTAACGTTAACGTTAACCAAAACGTAATTTTCATGTATCAAACTGTGAAAATATATGTGTGTAATATGTCAATAACTGGATGAATAGAATCCTAAATGTTACTAAAAATGTTACAAAAATCCATCTTTTCTCCGACTCGTAGTATTGTGTGACAAAAAGAATGCAACAACCCGCGCTTATTCGTTTTTCGACACGGATGTGACGTCACGCTCAAGCTACTAGTCGCGATTACAAGACAAAAAGAACGCACCATTATATTCCTCCTCCACCTGGAGGTGGAGTGTGGTGCGTTCAGGTTACAGGAACCAATGGGAAGAATCAGAGTTCTTGAAGGTTTGAACCACATATCTGCAGTCCCTCCCTCCGGCCATTTTGTGAACTTTCTCCCCGTAGTAGTTTGGTGTTCAGGCTGCAACAGTTACCACAGGCCTGATCCCTTTGTTCAGGAACAACCGCATGGTCTTTTGTCTTTCAGAGGCAGATGCTCTGAGGCTTTGTCCAAAAGATGATGTTTTACCCACTATGTGGTTCCAACACCTGATAATACATCTAACCCCACAGTGAAAAATCTATAGAAGGGGATATGTGGAGATCTTAGCAATGAAAACTGTAAACTGAAAAAAATCTGTATTTTTTGTAACTTTGAGTAATGTAACGTTAGTAAAATGAGGATTACCGCACAGCATCCATCTTCACTGGACTACTGGTATGGCTAATGTTAGCTAGCACGGGTGTTTCATCAGCGAAAACTGTGACAAAAATATTCATCTTAACGATCTTTCTTTGTCGCAACAAAACAAGATTAGTGAAAGTAAAAACTAACCTTTGAAAATGTGAACTATGATGAAATGCATTATATTTTTTCACTAATATAAAAGCGAAAATGTGAAAGACATATGTATGGAGAAATGAACTGAACTGTTTTAATGCAGTCTTATTCAACGACGTGCATGCATTAATCTGCGGAATGACACACTGTATCCAGCTCCTAATTAGTGAAACAGTATCCTCTGCCACCCAAAAGTATCAAAAACAAAACTGATTGGCTAGCTAATTTACATCTACTGCAACTGACACGATGGAGCATACTTCAATTCATGCACATGCTTTATGTTTATATTCTGATACTGAAGAAAAAGAAATTATTGAAGTGCAAAAGGAATGTCTGGAGAAAAAAAAGTGCTACCAACAGCTGAAATTGGATTACTGCATACGCTGTAGTTCTCCTCTTCAGTAGCTGGCAGGTTTTTTTTAGAGATCAGGAACAGAGATGTATAGTCCAGTTCGCTTGTGGTCAGTGGTGTAGTCTATGTGATACACAGGTATACGCTGTATACCCACTGGAAAAGTCAAGGATTTCCGTATACCCACTTACAAAAGGGCGATGATACGTAACAACATCGTTGTAACAGAACATTCTCACTTTCATTCATAAATTCACCCCGTCTGTGTTGTGAAGCACTGACATTTGGATCTTTGGGGCTTCTGTGGCCGTGCCCTGGATCTGACGCGACATCACTTTTAAAGTTACTAAGCAACAACAAGTTGTTTGGCGGTCATTCTTTGTGTGGTCTTTCCTTTCTCGCAACTGGTAGAGTTTGAACAAAGTTTTAAAGTAACGAGATATGAAACGTAAACGGATCCAAATAACACTACTTCAGTGTTTTCAAAAGTCTGTCCCTGAAGCTACTGATCAGATCATGATGACCCGATGTTAACGTTACTGTTACAAAAAAACAGCCCGAAAATTCTACCGCAACATTACTGTTACCTGTTGAGTGAGAGTAGCTTATATGATATCGCGTGTGTGTGTTGTGTCTCTGTGTGTGTGTGTGTGTGTGTGTGTGTGTGTGTGTGTGTGTCTCTGTGTGCCTGTGTCTGAGTACAGCAGTAAACAGAAGACAATGTTTATATTTCCTTGTTACAGATTATGAGAGAGATGTTGAGAAGTGAGAACTCCTGGCCAGCATTGTGGACTGAAAGTCAGGCTAGGGAGTTTAAAAACAGGCATCCTTGGTTAGAGTGGAGGGACAGAAAGTTAGGTAAATATCAGCACACATGCAAAGCTGATATAAGCAATGAAAATTCATAAGGTCAATGACTATGCAAATTAGAGTAAATTCTTAAATCTTAAATGTGTATTACTTTACACAATTAAATTACTGAATGGTAATGTTAGTTATCAATGGTCAGATAATTTATTAAATAAAAAGAGTGGGGCTTTTTTTCTCCTTTCGTCTGCTTTTTATGCATTTGTTAGCCATGGTGATGAAGATTGTAAACAGTTCATTAAATACTTTTGACTAAATTTAGTCCCTGTTCAGCAGATGTTATTGCTAATAGATACAACACTTGTATGATGATGCTAATTATTATTCATGGTTTTGTGTGGCAGTGTAGGGGTGTTGATTAAATGGCTCATCTGTCTCAACTTTAAGTGTTGTTTTTCCAGGGCTTTAAATAAACGCCATCAATACTGAAACGTCTATTGTCCGTGTACAGTTTGTATTCGGAACCATCATAGTGCGTCGCTCTGGGACAAGCGAGTATGAGGCTGGGAGGGGAAAATCACAGTATACTCACTACAAAAATATAGACTACGCCACTGCTTGTGGTCCCTTACAAAAACATGAGTCCTGTGCTGGACCTGCACCTGCTGAACACCTGCATTGACCTTTTTCATTTGACTCGTTATATAGCAGGAAAAGCACAGGTGGTGCTAATGACAATAATGATAGCTTGGTTTCATTTGTGTGTCCCACTGAGCCAATATGCACATAACCAAGGCCTTGGAATTAGCACAGCCATAATTTTTAATGTTAGTAGTTACACCTGTGCTTTTCCTGCTATGACATGGTAAAATGGCTGCTGTGAAAACAGCCTGTTGTGTAAAGACTGCAATTAGTTTCCTCCACTAGGCCAGTCATCTGAATGAAGATCCCACCTTATCAGAATCAGGCCAAATGGACAGCAGCATATCCAGGGTAAGAGCCTGTATTTCTATTTGAAATATGTACTATATAGGTATACACCTGTGATCCTTTCAGATGAAAACATCCATCAAATACCAAAGGTTGGGTTACAGTATCTGGACATATAATGGCACAGCAACAAATAGCACCATTCACTGTTTCTTATATACATCTGTACAGAGAGCATGAGTTAGGCAAATTTGAATTATTACCTAAATATTAGGAAAATTAAATATAAAGCTTTATTTCCCTTCTGTCTATTTGGATTCTGATCTTGTAATACCTTTTATGTTTTATTTTGTTTATTTTTTTTCATTTCTATTTTTTATCTGCAGTGCAACAAACAGTTCTAAAAGTATATTAAAAGATGGATATTAGTATTATTATTTAAAGGGGGTGATAGAATGATTATATAGGGTATTTCACACATTCCTTAAAGGGACACTTCACCGATTTAGCATTAAGCTTTGTATCAGTATAAACCCGGTAGTATTTTTGAATGACCGTGCTTCCCTCCCTCATGTCCCCCTGAGAGGGGATATCTCTGTATTGTGGGTCTGGAAAAAAAGCCTCAGATGACGCAAAATGACGATTTTTGCGTCATCTGAGGCTTTTTTGCCCAGAGGCAAAAGACTACAGCCTGTATTAGGAGCCACTTCCGCATAGCCCATAGGGGCTTGGACTGTCGGCTTTTTCCGGAGATTAAACGAGAAAAAACGAGTGTCAGCCATCTTGAATCCTCGCTTAGCTTCTCAGCAGGAGAAGAAACTGTACATCCCGACGGAAATTTTAGAACAACAATTATGTGCATTCAAATTACCGCACACGTGTACCACCGTGATACATTGGTACAGATCGGAGAATACGCAGGACACTTTATTACAGACGCAATACTCCACACACTACGCAAGCTTCGCCTGCATGGAGACCAGCGGTGGTGCTCGATGCCTCTGGCCGGTAAAGAGACCTCATCAGCGGGGAGCGTTGAACGAGTGTGCCGGTGGAAAGCTAACACTAGCCGGCCACCTGTTCCACGAATCCTGCTTTCAAGTGTCCGCTCATTAAACAAACTGGACTACATCCAACTTCAACGAAACTCCCAACGTGAGTTCAGAGACTGCTGTGTTTTTGTTGTTGTGGAAATATTGCTGTGGACAATCCAGCCTGCTGCTCTGTCACCGGGTAAGACTACTAGTGGAGGTGGGCTGTGTTACACCGGACTGCCTGTTGCAGAAATGGGGTGATTTGTATCCAACTAACTGCTAACTGCTGGTGGAGTTTGTGACTGTAAAATGCCGACCATTCTAGCTACATCCCACGCAAATTTACGGCTGTGTTTGTGATGTTTATACCACAGCCCACCAAGAGCTAATGCTAGTAGCTATGTGTTAGCCTTCTTTTATGGCTTGGTTGAATTCTAATGTAGAATGCGGTCTGTTATTTCTTGATAACAGACCGCTGCTAAGGATAACACACCGTTGCCATGCATAGCAGAGCGTTGCCATGGACACAGTTCTGTTCCCTCTGGAGCTATCAATCAATCCGCTGAAAGAAGTCTGGATAATGTATCAGCTGTGGCAAAAATGTATATGTTTTAAATGTGTAACACCACTTGAGCCACGGTGAAACGTTTTTTCGTGTATATGGTTGAAATGACAATAAAACACACTTGTTGAGTTGATCGTCTCACTGTCTGTCTGTAAAGGGTAGGCGTGGCTTGGGAGTAGACGCTGAAGTAGTGAAGCAAGTGCATTCTGGGATTTGGTGTCTTTCATCCACATGAGCCAAAAACACATTTTCTGGCTTTTCTTGGCCTAGAAGCCACCAATTTCAAAAATGAATTTCACATTTCTACTATATAAGTGACCCAATTTAAATATATATTCGTCTTTCCATTAGTGAAATATTCCTTTAAGGTCTCCTAATAGGGTATGTAACATTGGTTGGGCTGAAAATGGCCCGGGTGCTGTTCTATGGGCCCTAATGCAACCCTGTAAAATAGGCCTGATTGAAATTACTGGTTTTCTGCCTTATATGGTATGCTCATGAGTATTTAGATGAGCTGCGCGCTGATTGGTTGAGCGAAACACACACATGCACACACACACAAACAAACACACACACACACGCACACACAGAAATTGTATACATTGTTCTTCTGCTATTTCATTACTAAATTCACTTATGAGACTTTTTATGTGAGAAATCAACTATGTAGAGATCAAATATGGGCCATTTTACGAAAATTGATGGCTAATTGCAAATTTTGTCCAACTGTGTGTTGGAGTTCAGGAGCTACGCAGGCTAACAGCCTCAGTACTGCCTGGGTTGCTGTCTCACCACGCCGCCTGTCCTTTCACAGACCCCGGGTACACTTTCGGCATAAATATAGTATATTTACACTTTGAATTGTGTCCGATTTCAATTTAATGCATTTTTGTGAATTTGAGGGGTCTCGTTAGGAGGAGCGCTAGCTAGCTATGTTTCCCATTCAATCCTATGGGAAAAGATCGCGGCTACACTTTTGGCATAAATATAGTATATTTACACTTTGAATTCCGTCATGGCATTCATATCACAGCTTGATGCTCCACAAGAGATTGTTGGCGTAACAAACTTGCTGACCGCACTCTCACTCACACACACCAGCCATTTAGCAGGAGGAGGGGAGGGAGAGCAGCGAGCTGCAGGCCCTGGAGCTCTGTCAGGGCAGCGGCATTTGGTAGTCCAGTAACCCAGAAACTGACTTTGCGCGGGTATGGAGCTCCATCTAGCTCACAGCGGGCCGGGGTCTGTGAAGGACGACAGGCCGGGCGGCGAGACAGTAACCCAGGTAGTACTGGCTGCTGTTAGCCTCCGGAGCTCCGGAGCTCCTGAACTCCGACACACAGTCAGACAAAATTTGCAATTACCCATACATTTTCATAAAACAGCACATATTTGACCTCTACATAGTTGAATTCTCGCATAAAAAAGTCTCAGAAGTGAATTTAGTGATGAAATAGCAGACAATGTATAAAATTTCTGGTCCCAGATCAGTCAGTCAGAAGGTAGAGTCAAATAAGGTAGGAGTTGAGGAGTTTACATCAACTTTTAGCTTTGTTGAGATTCGCCCCTTTTCAGCAGCAGTTTAAAATTGTGAGATTTGCATAGGAAAGTGGTGTCAATGGGACTTTGAGGTTCTCTGTATGTCCTTTTTACCCACTGAACTGTCGTAATTCAACTATGACAAGGCAAACTCAGTTTTGCATTCTATCACCCCTTTAATAAAACCCAACATAATCCCTTACACTTAGTCAAATGTGCTATGAACACATGCCCACATGCACAATTCCAGGTGCACAGCCACACACAAAATCTAATGATGACACCTCATCAGCCAAGGGCAAATTGCCAAGTACCTCACACTCTGCCTGTCTAAGAGAAAAGCTGTGGATTTGTTGAGGTGCACCAGGGTGGACGTCACTATCATACAGCCACCAAAACAGACTTGATGCATTCTGACATACTCAGCTACACCAGTCTTCTCTGCCCAGTGCCAATTTAAAAATAAAAATATAAGAAGTGTAAAACCCTTTGCCAGCTAATCATAAGTGTTCTAACACTGTTTACTGTTGATCGAATGAAATCTGTAATGTCCTAAAAAGATGTCTTCTTCTTCTTCCTTTGGCTGTAATTATTGTATATTACATAATACTAATTTCCTTGACTCCAGGAAAGGTTTAGTTATTAAAAAATGATGTGGTGCTGGAAAGAATTATTTTTGTCTTTCTCAGGTTTGCTAATGTGGCGAGTGGGACTTTTTGGTGTGGAGCGCCTTTTTGGCCCGCTCAACACCCAGACCCGAGGAAGACACCGACAACGCCACCCAGGGAATTTCACCCCGAGAATAGGATTTGACTAACTCGATAGTTAAACCACCAAAATACAGAAAGCACACAGGTTTGACTTATGCACGAAGCCAGAGACGTAGTTCCGTTAAAGGCAATAATTTTATTAATACAATTACTAAAAAAAACATCAAGTATATGATACCATTTAAAATACCATACACACTAAATAGGGGAAATAAGTGCTGAGGCCTTACCAGTGGAGGGACAGGGTCAAGGGGTGTGCGATCTCAGGGAAGGATCACCCCAATCACACGTGAACACGCGCACACACACACACACACACACATACACACACTGTGGTGAAAAACTCAAAATAAACCAAAGGGGGAAAATACAGCACACAGGAGGGAGACACCACCACCGGGGACACCGACACCACCACCTTCGGCACTCAGCAACTGTGGGAGAGAGAACATTCAGTTATTGGAGGGGGAAATGAATCAATAAACCAAAAATAAATGAAAAACAACTTCAATCTAAGGCAAAACTAGGCAGCAAAGGTGACTTAATAGCTGCCTAGAGCCTAACAAAAATAACCAAAAATTAACAAATAAACCATAAAGGTTTCAACAAAAATGAAAGTCTTTATCACAACTTAAACAAAAGAAATAGAAATTAACCAAAAATCACTTAATCCTAGCTGCCTAGAGCCAAACAAAAATAACCAAGATTAACAGATAAATCATAAATCATAAAGAAATAAAAGTCTATCAGAACTTAAACAAAAGAAATCGGCCCTGTTGGACACCCAGTTGGGCAACAGATCCTGGTGCTGAAAGGCACGTAGAGGCCTTCAAAGCCTGAGTGAGCTCATGTACCTATAACCCGTTGAACTGTCTATGGTTGAAACCATAGACAGTATATAATAGACCAACAGACCCCATTGCTCTGGATGGAGACCAGTGAAGGATATTAGAAGCACTTCTCCGGTGATCGCTAGCTTTACTGCGCAGCCTCCAACTGAGAGAGACAACGTAAATGTGATGTGAGCAACGTGTCTGAAAGTTGTAAGTGTTCTGGTAGCTGTGCCAAGAGAAATCTCAATCATTCCCAATCTTGCAGAGATGGAGAGTATTGTATATGTAAGGAGATAACATGGGCACAGGTTAATTATTGCTAACTAAAATGCTAGTTAACATTAGTAATTAAACCTAAACAGCTCATGTAAGTCGAAACTGCCTGCCAGCTTCTCATGTACTATACGGTAATTCCTCTACTATGTGACACAATCATTAGCCTATTTTTACAAAAACATCTGCTACGGAGCCATAACATGAGGTCAAAGGTAATGGAGCCTTTTATACATTGTCGTGTTTCTTTAGAAATAAACAACGGACAAATAGAGTCTTTAAACGCTTCAGATGTAAAGTTATTCGCTGTCAAGTGATGTCAAAATGAATGCTAGTCAGTGGAATGCTAACGGGAGGTGATCGCTTTGTTGCATCAAAATGGCGCCATAGGAGGTTCGAGTTCTGAAGTGAAGCTTACCCCCTTGGTTGAAACAGAAGTCGGTTGAGACAAAACAGCAGCGTGGCAGGGAAGGGAGGGGCTAGTGTAGATACCAGCGCAAGCGAAGCAGTTTACAACCCTGGCGTAGACAAACAAACCAAATTCAGTAACGGTTTATGATTAAACAAAATATACATGCGATGCCAACTGGTATAGCCTACATACATACCCGTCAGGGAGCTTCGCACCAATACACCAATAGTGCCGATAGTACAGCTACTCGGAGCCTACAATAAAACGGACGATTACTTAAACACTCAGTCAGGAAAATATCCAAAGAGGAGAAAGATTTGACCAACCTACCAGCAGCAAAACTCAACCCGGTTCCGTTACAGGAAGGATCGGGTTTGTGACAGGGAGACACTGCAAAAGATAATGCACGCTGTAATTCCCATCCTAACACAAACGAGGACTATTAGGTAACAAACAAATTAGCAGCACTGCATTACCTGTCGAATTACTGCGGACGCGAAAAGGACCCAGAGCGGAAATGTGCCTCCGGCAACAAAGAGTAAAGAGTAAGAGGGCAAACCCCCCTGCCTATATAACATGCAGTTACCTGATTGGTCCAGAGATGATGAGTGTGATTGAAACCATTGCGACCAATCAACCTACTACACTAACATAAGGAGCCGGGTGGCTTAAGCAACACAGTTAACGAAGGTTAAAAAAACAAAAAAAAGGAACTCAAGAGTGCAGTAACTAACCTAAAGTTAATATGGCACTGCATTCTAAAGTTAGTTACAGTTGTTACATTTCATTTACATGTTTTCATCATGCTGTTTGCACCTCACATGTCTGGTATGCTTTGCACAGTTGAGCGTTTCATTTCAGTTGTTATGTGAGGGTAGCCTATGCATTCACACGGTGTGAAAAACCGACATCTCGTTATGAAAATGTTCACAGTGTTGGCTGCTTGACACTGACAATGTATCAGTTCTCATGCTCCAAACAGGGTAGGTACAATATGAGAGTTGTTAATGATATGAGTCTCCTGCAACTTTCTGCAAAGTTAAAAAATGATGACGATCGTCCATTCACTGAAATATGTCAAAAATGCCATAGAAATAATGCGTTAACAAGTAATTCTTGAAGAAAATTTAAATTCAAGTCAATCACTTTTTCATAAATCATAAGGTACCTGCTGTTTCCAGCAAGCTCCTAAATAGTTTGAAGTCAAACATTTTGTTCAAATTTAAAACGGAAATTCTAAAGTATTCTTTTCCTGCCTTATAAAAGCTAAAATTATTCTCCAAACAGCTGTTGGTTGACCATGATTTTCCCTTTCCAGTGTACCAAAATCTTTATCTGTACAGAAAGGCAGTCACTGGGTATTTTGTTATTTCTATATACACAACCACCTGGCCAAGGTCAATAAAGTTTAACTAGTGCATTGCTTGAGAAATTTCACAACTCCCAGTTGTGAATGCATTTCAGATATATGCAAATATACAGTTAAAATAAAGGACATACTACATACACACACACAAAAGGGACTCACATGTACTGTAGTGTCAGATATTTTGTAGTCGAAGGTCTATAATACAACCCCAACCCTACAACCCAGGGGTTTTATCAATCTTTATTTTTAGATGACTTTGTTTTTGTCTCTCGGTTATCCTTCAGTGGCCTTGTTTCTGTGTCTTGTATTCAACTTAATTTCATGTTCAAAGAGCATTCAAAACAATTAGGGTGTTAGCTAAATGCTAACGCCAGAATTCTAACACTTCTCACCTTAACATTATTCATCTTGCACATTGAAAACATTTGAATACAATAATTGGAACATTAGCTGAGCACATATAAAACATGATGAAGCATTAAAGGTAATATTAAGACAGCGTAGAAGTAGCAATAAAAGTAACAGCATCTAATATAGTTGCAAACTTTAGGCCAAATCCACCAATATTTCCTTTACTTTTTGTCATTTCTTGCACAAAAATGCAGTAAACCATAACAACCGGGTGTAAAGGGTGGATACGACACCATCTAGAAATCTAATTCTGGATAATGGATGGTAATGACAACCATCCACCACCCTATTAACCAGGCTGCAATCAAAATTACTGTAATCATCACTATAATAGATGTACAGAAAGTAACGTGTTAACTACTTCATTGCAGACATAATATTATCCTCATCCTCAAGCTTAGTCCTTTCGTCTACCCTTGCAGACGCTGACACGCTGTAGTTGCTGTTATTGTGTGACTAAGCGTTTCCCAGTAAGCGAGGGCAATCAGAGGCATTATTGAGGCCATGGCTGGCTTTAGCTGACACTTGTAGCGCAGTGATTCAGCGTCATCTTTCCTGCATCTAATCTCTTTGTCACCTCTGTCGCCGAAACGGCTAGATCCACTCTATTCTGCGTGGATGGTAACCCAATTAATTTTTTCCTTATCAATCCATGGGCTCCTTCTCAATGCCTTTCATCATTCAGAGGAGTAAAGGGGATCAAAATGTGAGTGCACAGTTTACACTCCTCAATATGAAATATGAAAAGTGTACAGTCTACAGTATATAAACTATAGAGGTGTTGTTATATTACTGATGAGTTAATTCACACAACTAACATTCATCGAGAACATTGCAGTTAGAGGTTTTGGGAGGTTATCGCTACAAACAACACATCTCATTCCATATGGGAAACTTTGGTCTACACCTTTTTTTTCCAGCTGTAAGTGCAATGCTGCTGAATATTTTGCCACAGCACACGGAGGGTATAATTGAGACTACCTGTCAGTTCTAATGCATGACGATCATATAGACGACACCATGCTGCAGTTTTCAGTTCAGAGACACCTGAGCCTGGACTTCTAAAGTGGATATAAACCAGGCACCAACATCTGACTTGTAGCTGAGTGCATTTACTCTTCTCACAAATGAGCTAACCCTCTCTTCCCTCCCAAAGTCCAAACTGGCATCTGTTGACGTCCCTCCACTTTATATCCTGTTGTGTTGTCCGTCATGGAAATAATTTTGTGTCTATGGCTAATGAAAGCTTGCTTGATGGGATTTGATACACGTGGCTTAAAAAGACTGATGCATTTACAGGACCAAGAAAAACAAAACCTCACTATGTCAAACACTGCAACAAAGGTTGTGTTAAGTTCGATTCCAGTAAGTAGCATTTAGTAGATATGTAAGAGGATTTAAATTCAGGATGCAAAGAGATTTCAAAGCACTGGTGACATACTGTAGCAAGCTATGACCTAGCTACAGTATGTTTACAGTTGTGATTTACTGGTTTTAACTGATTTATTCCCCACTTGGTCGCAGTGGAAATAAGCTATAAAAAGAGGAGCATGAAATTCCTAATTAGCAATGTTTAGACTCATACAAAAGTGATACTTCTCAGTCATCACTAATGACGCACTAGAAGTGTGTGGAAATTTCTGTATCTGCAGAGACCCTGCCCTTTGCCTGTATTTTATTCTTTTCTTCTGATTTTGCTGTGTTCGGGACACCGGGTGTGTAGCCCCCACGCATGACCAAGCACGCATCAACAGAAAGCTACGAAGATGGACAAAGCGCCGAGAAAAAAATAAAACAAGGCGAAATGCCAATCGGCCAAAACTCGTTTCAAAACAAGAGTGAATCTAGGGTTGGCTTTTACTTTCGCTGCCTATGTGATGCTACAGGTGGACTGTGTTCTGGCAACCGCGGACAGGGGGCATGCTCTTCTGGTGTCGTTGAGCCAGGGGAAGGAGGGGCCAACTTTGATTGTTGTGTTTACAAACAGAAAGAGAAAATTCCTGCATAATATTCCTTTGACACTTATTTGGAGTCATGTTTCTGGCCTCCTGGTGACTATTGTAAGTCACTCTCTTTTAGCTTTAGTTTTTTTTTTTCTCCACAACTCCTAGGGGAAATATTTGACTCTTTAGGTACTACATGCTCCACTATGTTTATTAATGGGGGAGACAGTGATGCGCCGCCACCGGTTTTGACTGAGATTGTTTAATTTTTCTACAAACAAAAACATATATCATCACAAAAATGTAAAGGATGCTGTATCATTTACACCTGACAAACTTCCGAATAACATGCATCTCAGGCCTTCTACAGAAGTGGCTTAAGCACATTGTTGTCCCATATTGGTCAGTCCCTCCAGGATTTCGCGGCCTTTTTTGAGATTGTTGCGGCCCAAAATGCCTGAATTTGCGGCAGCTTTTGTATAAAATTGCGATAAAAGTTGCTTTTGTATTTTTGTTGCAATGAAGTTGCGAGAGACAGTGAAAATTGCTATTGCAATTGCAATTTGGTATAGTTCTTTAAAAATAAAAGGAAACTTGTTTTGGGGAGAATAAAACTACTCTGGGCAGAGTTTTTCTGGCTGGGGGATTTAAGACAAAAAATAATTTATTGAATGACTCAAATTTGAACATTTGAGTCATTCAGTTGCTTTTTGATCTTTACATTGTTAGTTAATTTCCTATCCTGGCCTGGGTCATACATTCATACAGTTCGATAAAGTACTTATTGGACTTTAACTTATCATTGCACTTACAATAACGAGCATAGTTGTTTTTTTCAATTTAGGTCATCGTGTTGTGTAATGGTTCAGTAGTTTGATTTGATTAGGTCTACCCTTAAGCGCCCTCTTGTGGCGAGGATCGTGTTTGGTAACTTCCGTTTTACTTGCGTGGAGTTGAGTTCATTGTAAAGTGTCATGGCTGAAGAGCGGCTCGCGTGGTGAAGTCGTGGCCCGCATAAGGCTGTAAGTTACTATTATTTGTCATGTAAATATGATGTTTAGTAGGTTTAACATGTTTGACAGTAAATTCATTTAGCTAAAGATGCAAAAGTGCTATAAACGAAACGTAAAGTGCTTGTGTAATCCGTGATGAAAAGTGATTGTGCAATACATGGGCAGTAGTTAGCGCCGTATGCTAGCGATCTTTTGTTATGTTAATTAGACTAATTTGGATTCCGTGATTTCAAGCTATTTCCTAAAACAAAGAATATAATTATCAAATGTACATGAAAATGTAACGTTTAATGCTCATTATGTTGATTTAATGTTTCAATTAAGTGCTTTATTTAGGCAGTAAATACTGTTCAGTCAGCTATGCACTTTGAATAATATGTACAATTCTAATTGCTGTATTTTCTTTGTGTTTACAGTTTTACAATGTTAAAGATCAATGAGAAAAGATTCATGAGATTAAAAGCCATGAATCAACATCTCGCCTGTTCACTGTCTGTATAGCTGGATAGGGAAGTGACACGTCTAGCGAGGACAGAACAGTGTTGTCTCATCTCTGGTTTTTCCTGCATCCACCGTGTGTGTTTGTGTGTGTGCGTGCGTCAGTCGAGGGGGGAACTGAGCAGCAGCCCCGCCCGCTGCGGAGAGCCGACAGGATTGAAACAGCAGTAGCTTTCAGCGACTTTAGAGTAAAAAAACATTACAGTGGACTTTGATGTTAAAATGTATACAGGTTGGAAGAACGGTCTGAAATATTGTGCACGGTCTTTCGCTGTACGTTTTGTTGGTAAATGTGAGATGTTCAAGTCACACACATCTTGTCTTCATATCAGAAACTAGGAAATAAATTTAGCGACGTATGTGTGTTACATCAACCCGTTCTCACTCCTGCTTGGTCAGTGGCTCTCAGCGTCACACACTGACACAAAGTCTGGCACGTCGACTGCTGTGATTGTTATTGGTCAAATTTGGTCAAATTTACGGTAAAGTTGCAGTGATTGGGCGAAATTGCGAGTCGCACTGAATTCACAGTGATTGGTTAAATTCGCAGGAATTGTTGCGATAGCGACATCGCGAATTCCTGGATGGACTGATTGGTGCATCTTGGGTGCATTTACTCCTGGATAAGCATTATCAGAATCACTAATTCTATCATTTTCATTTATCTTGAACTGTTTTCAAAATCACTTCTTATTTGCTACCTAGTGCATTATATACTTTATGACATTTGAGTATTTGAATTATCAGTATCAGCATGTGCACTGCTTTTTGCAAAAAAAAAAAAGTCAGCCTTGTTATGCTTTGCCTTTTATAGATATGTAAATTACAGTTATGCAACACTGCATATTTCAGTGATGGTGGGAAATGATTGCTGATAATAATTGAGTGTTTATTAAGGAGGAATTAATGAATGTTTGAGCAAGGAAGTGATGCGGACACAGCCTTGATATCTGTTTTAAATCCAAGAACAATTATATTAGTTTTCATCATGGAACGTCTGAAAAAAAAAAAAAAAAAAAAACATATGGTAGACATCATGTGTTGAAGATGAAACACCTTTAGGACTAATGTAGAGTCCCTGTTTCCCTCCCCTGTAGTGAAGCACAACCACAGCGAGGACGAGGAGTGGTCAGCCTTGGAGGCGGCAGCCATGTGTGAAGGGATCCATCTCTTTCTCCATCTCCTGTTGCATATTTCATCCTCACTCACCTTTTAGTCGTTATGGAGACTCCAAATGTCACTGATTTCTATCATCCAAATCCCCCAAAGCCCTCATATGGACATTATATCAGAAAAAAAAAATCATCCAACACTTTAAGAGCTACAGCACTACACAAAACACACCCGTGGGTGCACTGTGCACCGTTTATGATCTATATCACAATTAGAAATCAAAGGTCTCGCTTGGTGAAAAATGTCAGTTGGGTTTGAAAGAGTTCAAATCTTTTTTTCTCTGCCTGGTATGGGAATAGATGGAGAAAGGGTAAATGGAAATGATTCTTTCAAAAGGTATTTGATATCTTTCTTGACCTCTTGAGTGTTAGCGGTGAGCAGGGCTGGACTGGCCATCTGGCATACCGGGCATTTTGCCTTTACCGACTTTTGGGCCGAACCGGCGATATAAATAGGCCTTTTTTTTATTTTTTGGCCGGGCCGGCCCAGAAAGAACTCACTGCGGCCCATTGGTTAATTTTCTTTATTGGCACTGGCCTGACCCAATCAAATCCAGGATCCCCATTCCGGGCCGCAAATTTACGAATCCCACTATGGCCACACCTACCGGCCCTGAGACACGAAGCTGTAATATTATGCTCGAAGTTTAGCATTCACGTTAAAATGGACAAATGACCACCAAAGTGCAAGGGAGGTGCAGAGAAATTACAGAAAAAGATTAAGAATCTACAGGCGGATTCCTCAAAAATTTCGGACATGTTTGGGGCTGTAGTAGCTTCTTCAACATCAGCATTACCTGAAGTAGAGGAAGGAGGAGGAGGAGGAGGAGGAGGAGGAGGAAGAGGAGGAGGAGGAGGAGGAGGAGGAGGAGGAGGAGGAGTGGTGGCTGGCTATACAGAGAAGCAGAAACAACATGATCATGACAGGGAAGAAGCCGAGTGACCATGACAGGGCCATGGGAGCGAGTGAGGAAAAGAAGGAAGAGAGAGTAGATGACGATGTGGTAAGGAGTAGGCAAATCAACAGGGACTTTCATGAAGGGAGGGAGGCTGTGTGTGTGTGTGTGTGTGTGTGTGTGTGTGTGTTTGTGCGTGCGTGCGTGCGTACGCGTGCCACGTCATAACGATAACAAGCAGTTTGGCTGTAACATTAAAGTTAGTGGCTGTCAGATAACCTAACTGTTTAAGCTTACATTCATAGCATGCACGCATATTTTAAGAGGACTGTCTGCAGGGAATGTGTCTGACCAATCACGGTGGGTGTGGGCCACCTGGGCCAAAAATGCCACTGTCACTGTCAAGTATATATAGTGAAAAGCAGGTGGGAATTGGGAAATGTTGAAGAAGTTAATTGATCCCTGTCACTCCGTTCAGGTGTGGTATAGTATTAAATCAAACAATTGTATATGTATACTGTTATAAATTGGAACTGAACTCAAAAGCCTGAGTAACAACTCAGGATCCAATTGTGAATTAACTACAGATATTAAAATATAAAATATTACTTATAAATGGCAGATACCTCATAGAATAACACTAAGTGTATATAATATTGTATATTTTTTTTAGATTCTTTTTTGGGCATTTTAGGCCTTTATTATATCGAGGGGTACACCTCTATATATGGGCGCACGCTTTACCAGGTTAGCTACCCAGGTGCCCAGCATCCAATAGTATTACCACAGTTTCAAGATTAATCGGCAATCTGTCAAACCTGCAGCTTCACAGCTTTCAATGTGACATATGAAGCACCATGTTACAACTCTGCAAAACCAAAAATCCCTTTAGGGGATTAACTTCAGGCTTTTGTCCATTTTATCCCTCACTGCTAATCTAAAAATATGTCACCCCCAAATACTGCCATTATATGGAAGGATGACATATGTCTTTGTGTGAAATACTCCGATGAGACAATTAAAACCCCTGCATATGAAAGCTTAAAGGGCAACTATTATAGCTATTATATATAGCATTTTCAGGAAAATACTTGCATTTTGTGTTTGTACTAGAACATGTTTACATGCTTTAATGTTAAAAAAACACAATTTTTCTCGTGCCATCCATGGCTGCTGCACCTGTATTCACCCTCTGTATGAGATGCTCTGTATGAGCGCCTGTCTATTTAATCCCTCCTCCCTTAAAAGCCCAGTCTGCTCTGATTGGCCAGTGTGCTTTACTAGCTAGTTGAAGCTAGAGCTACTGCAATAGAGTATATAGCAGGACTTTGTACCATGAAAAATCACCAATAAAGGCTTCTAGACCAAATATTACAAAACCGGACATGTCCCAGCAGTAAAGTGACCAGAATTTGGGTGGAAATGACATGGGCATTGGCCAAGATTACAGCTGCGTCGCGTTGGCATGTAGCTACTTAATAGTTAGCAGTATGCTAACGTTAGATTGTAGTGGAAGCACTTTCTACCGTCACAAATCGCAGATAAAGGCTTCTGAACCAAACACTACCCAATCGGACATGTTTCAGCAGTAATGCGACCAGGAATTGGGAAGAATTTAACAACATTGGCAGCCCAGATGTCACTGATGTTAGCCATGTAATGTTAGCTACTATAGTAGCAGTGGGCACTAATAGAATACAGCAGCAATGTCTACATTCAAAATAGGCAAATAAAGGCTTTTAAAGTGATGGTTCGGAGTAATTTCACCCTAGGGTCCTTTGCACCATGACCTCGAGCCAAACACCCCCCCCAGAAGCTTTTTTCACCTGGGTCTAACATTGGGGAGCGTTAAGCGAGAGTAAGTGTTGTGACAAGTGATAGCTTAGTTATGATTCCAAGCGGCTATTACCATTCGGTTGATGAACGGTAATAATAGTAAACGATGGATTGGAAAGTTGTAGGTACACCAGAAGTTTATGTAAATAATACTGCCGGCTGGCTTCTGCTCTCTGCTGTTGTTGTTGCTGCTGTAAGACGAGTGCTTAGGACGTCTACAAATTACAACACTGAAAAGAGATGCAACAAAAATATTTTTAATTTAACTTTTTTTTGAGTAAGTGCTGTAGTATAACTAGCAGGAGACAAGTAATAATTGAGGTAAGTTTGGAGACATTACCTTATTTAATCATTAAATTAATAAATATTTTTGTTGTATCTCTTTTCGGTGTAGTAATTTGTAGACGGCCCTAAGCACCCTCTAACCGTAGGTAGCAGCAGCAGCAGCAACAGAGAGCAGAAGAGAGGCAGGCAAGTGTTCATAAACTTCTGGTGTAGTTACAAACTTTCCAATCCATCGTTTTATGAGTACATAACCTATATGTACTACAGTGTAGACGTTTGTATCATTTCGGCATTATTAGTGGGTCATTTACGACGATACAAACGTGAGTCCATTAGCCTCGGCGCTTAAGCTTGATTCAGCTGATAACGTAACTATTCACGCTGAACTCTAATGTTAGGAAAAGCTTCTGAAGGTTTGTGCGTGAGGTCATGGTGCAAAGGACCCTAGGGTGAAATTACTCCGAACCATCACTTTAAACCAAATACCACATAAACAGAAAATGTTTAAGGAGTAATGTGACCCGGAATTGGGGAGAATTTAACTACACTGGCAGCCAAGATGACATGTTTTACTGCCGTTAGCATGTAGTTACATGCGACGATGTTAACATCGCAATGGCTTAAAAAAAACAACACTCCAGTCCTGCCTACTTGGAGCAGATGACCAATCATAGAAGGCCGGCATAGAGTTGTGTGAGACTTATCCGAGAGTAGAAAAAACTGTTGAAACCGGAGCGTTCAGAATATTTGGAAATATGAAAGTTTTAGCTCACAGGGATTTGTCTAAAATATGTTTACCTCATTATTTGAAGTTTTGGCCATGTTTACCATGAAAATCCAACATTATAACATTGTAGATATGACAGAAAACACGGAAAAGCATAATATGTCCCCTTTAATAAGGCTCTGCCTGTCAAAGCCTGGTCTGCCTCCACTTATTCCTGTTTATGCATATGTTTTATATGAGAACAGATTGTAGAGACCGCCCTCAGCTCAAACTAACATATATGTGTAAAATTTAACAATTCCTATTTTAAGCAAATTAACCTGCTGCATCTGTGAGTAACAACTTTAGCTAAATCACTAACTGGTAGTTATGTATAATCACTTTAATTCCCTGCTATACTTTAGCTCCACTTAAAATGTTACATATTCTGCAATTGCATATTATCATTTTTATGAGTTTTATTATTTCTACTATTTCTACTTTGTATTGCATATTGAACATTATGTTCTTTATTGAATCCTACAACTATTAGTGCTGTAATAATCCATTTTCATCAAACTTTATCCTAGAGGGCATCTTAAAAATGATGATGCCTTTAGGAAACCCAACCTAATGTTTTTGTACTAGCTCTGCCTGAGAGACAACAATATAGTTAGAAGCAAGTTAAGGACATCTGGTGTGTGTGCATGAGTCTTTTCTTTTCAAAGCTTTGTAATTTTCTTGCGTTGGTATTCGTAATTATTATTACACAGGTCTAATTTTCCCCTTCATAAGTTGATGCTTGTCCTCAAACAAGGCATTATCATGTTTTCCTAATGGTCTGCCTAAAACAGTTTCTTAGTTACAAGTTTCATCTCATTCACAGTACTGTAGCTACAGAACACTACGGTGTAGTGTTTTCTTAGTATTCATTACACAAGGTGTGAAAATTAGTTAGTATGACTAAACACATACAAATCTTTTTGCAATCAGTGCTGGTATAAACTGTGTTAATAATGATGACATTTTTTACGTTTCGAAAACAAAAATGGGAAACATATATAATGTGACCAGCAGGATAATTTATGAAAGCAATAGACATCTTACTTTAAAGCGAAACTATGAAAATTTTGCAGGGCAACCCCTGTGGCCACAAGTTACAATTATAGAAAAATGGTGATTGCTAAAATAGTGTAACAGTTGAACAAGTCATAACGTGTTCAAAGTGACTCAGAGATATATATCTAAAGTTTTCTAACATTAGCAACCATAAACTAGCGGTCATACCAAACCAAGTAAGGCTGTAGCTGTTTGCAATTTTAAATGGCATATGCACATTGTTTTGTTCAGCTAACAATACTGTACATTTGTGAAAGTTTTAAGAGCTTGTTGTGTCTAACACAGGGTCAAAATAACAGTAATATATAAAACACGAGTGCCCATTATGTTGATTGTGATTGACCAGTTGATCGCAAAGGTAGTGTGAGTAGATCGCATGGCATTAAAAAAAATATAGACGTCAGCCTATTATCCATCCTCACCACACTCACGAGAGCTCTGTCTGGAGACTAAAGAGGTTTTCCTTGTATCTAATCATTCAGAATACAACCAACTAAATGACGATCAGTGGCTACTAGACATAGCATTTTTAACCGATCTGACCAATATGTTGAATGACCTTAATGTTGAGCTGTAAGGAAAAGACAAAACAGTGGTCAATATGATCAGCTTAGTTAAAAAAATGCTTGTTTGTGCTCAAAGCTGCAGCGCCATGATTTTGCAAACTTCTAGAACCTCGTATCAGAACTGGAGACGCAAGGGAAGGCGTGTGCGCAACTTGACAGTGGACGCTACACAGAGCAGATTGAAAACTGTCTGTCAGACTTTAACAAACGGTTTCAAGACTGCTTTATTGGAGCCAGTCGCTACATTCATGTGCTACCCTTTTCAGGAAGATGCTGAGGTTGATTTACTTTCATCAAAAATTGCAACACTGCTTCACCTGAACTCGTCTGGAGTGGAGGATGAGATCCTGACACTACAAGCTGATATTGCGCTCAAGTCCTGGGCTCATGGACAGTTTTGGAACTTTTTCAAAGAGGAAAAGTACCCCGACATATTTATGTGAGTCAGCATTTTCCCAAGATGAAGATTATTAAGTCCAAATACCGTTTCACCATGACTGATGATCATTTGGCAGTGTGCTTGAGGCTGGCTATCAGCAGCTATTGTCCGGACTATGCATCCCTCGCTGATTCCATTCGGTGCATGTCATCAGAGTGAGGCGATGACAAAAAATTGACAGAGTTGTATTGTGCAATATGGGTTCATGCAGTTATGCAAGGTACACCAACTTATATTGTACATATAAAGAAGTTTCAATATATTTATAAATAAATATATGTTTTGCATTTTTATAGTAGGTAGATCATTTTGACTTGGTCATTTTAAATGTAGCTCGCAAGCTGAAAAAGTGTGCTCACTCCTGATATAAAACAACACACTAGGTTTATATAAACAATTGATACAGGGGTTAGGTTTACTCTGCATTTGCATTAGTGCTATATCGCCAATAGTGTGATTTTTGTGTAGAAATATCCAGATGGAAAAAGCCTATTTTGGAGTTGTGAATGTGTTGCAGAACTTCTAAATATCTGTTTACAGAAAGAACTAAACAAGCAGGCAGGTAAAAGAAAATCACTACAACAAAAAATAGTCTATCAAAGAAACAAACAAAACATAAAGCAGAGTTGTTTCTTGACAGATGATTTGAAGGAGAACACTATTTCAGCTGGTGTAACAAAGCCAGCATCAGTAGAGCCCTGCCAGAGGCTCTAAGGCTGAACAATGGCTCATAGATGGTTAAAAGGTCCAAAATATAGCTCGGAGCAAGGCCTTGACAAGCACTAAAAGTTATCAATCAAATTTTTAAATCAATCACAGGAAACTGACAGGCAACCAATGTAAGGATGCCAGAATAAGAGTAATGTGGCCCTGTCTCTTTGAGCTGATTAAAAGCCCTGCTGCAGCACTGAGCCGTGGCTTATTGGTAAATAAAGTGTCATAGTAATACCAGAAAATATAAAAACATTAATGACTCTTTTATGTTAGTGATAGACATGGCTAATATAAGTTTGGCAATATTAAAAACTGGAGAGAACATGACTGAATTAATGTTGATCAAGGTTTCACCTCGATGCTACAGTGTGAGCCAGAAGTGCAGCCTTCATAATATTTGTCAGAGGATAAAGAGACTGCTGAATTTGTCAAGTTATCATATGTTCACTCCATAAAGCTCTTAAACATCCAGCCCTTTTATGCCTGCCTGAATTACAAAATGGCTGCTGAAAGATTAATATTGTCTTTTTTTTACTCTGAGGTCAGATAGAGTTTTCAGGGTTGAAAATATTGCAGTGTGCTGTGTCACCCGTGTATTTTATAAGCTGACTGCCCTGCTCAAGGGTAAAAAAAGAGTTTCTATATTCTTAAGTGGCAAAGCCGATTGCCCTCCAGGGACAAAAATAAAGTTGTAGTTGGCACTAGCTATCAAAAATCTTAAAAAATTTAAAAGAAAAGGGGCCATTTGTTGTTTTTACAAGGAACACCTTGCAAAGGCGTCCTTATTCATCTTTGAGTTACCTCATCTCTCTGACCTTTTATGCACTGCAGCTTCTCTTGTGCATGGTTTAGTCTTGCATACTGAATTTTCTAAGCTTCTCTCTGAATCAACCTCCCTACTCACAATGAAGCTTTATGAAACTGAACAACTTGACAGCTTTTCACATAATGATAAAATAAGCTTAAGTATATCAGCATTAGTCATAATTTTCCTGTCTGAATCATCTAACACTGGTTGAACACTTTGATAATATTAGTTGGACAGTGGACCCATGTGCAATGGTTTGGCATTGTAGTCACAGTACAGATTATTAAAATAGTGTGCGAGCCATTAAAAAATATTTTGAAGGTCTGTTTAATGACTAAATGAATGATGTGTTCTTTTTCTGTAATGGGCCATGATGTTAAAATTGTATTTCATTTAATGGAGTTGTTATCTGCTTTTATGTTTCTTCTCGGGAAAAATCTTCATTATCAGGTAACCAATAAGCCATGGAAAGTGACTGTGACCACACAAGCCAGATTTTGACTAGTCTGATATCTCACAAAATATGATGAATAAAAAACAAACACATAAATCGCTAACTTAATTATTTTTAATTCTACACAGACAAGATAGCAATGGTTTATTTGCTTACATAAACAATTATATCTCAGATGAGTGTTCAAAAATGATAAAAGCATAAAGTAGTCAGTAACACATGCACAGTCCTAAATATTCACTGTCTCACAAATTTGTCCCCAAGAAATACTTAGTCCTGTTTTAGTAATATTTCCAAAAAAACTACAGCAACCTTCTGCTTTAGAAAATGATTTAACCTTTAAAGAAATTAAAGTATATATTCAGGACCTATTTTTAACATGTATGTATATGTATGTCAGCTTTGAGCTGAGTGCCACAGACATGCTGGAAAGTCAGCATTTATGGCAACATTCTGCCTTGTTGACACAAAATAATGTAACAGACACTAAACACTAATGTTTATATTGCAAAACTTAGACTTAGACTTCTTTTTATTGATCCTTTTGGGATGACTCCCGCAAGGAAATTGGATTTCCAGCAGCAGATTTTAGCAGCTTACAAAACACTCTTTAAATAAAGAGGTATAAAAAAAACACAGTATAGAAAAAATACAGTATAAGAATAACAATAAACTTTTAGCTAAATATCTTTACAAAAAAATATACAAACAGTAAAAAACAATAATATAATATAATAATAAACATGATATTCTCCAATGATTACTGTACTCTAGGTGGCTGCATTTGATAATAAAAGTTTTGCTTTGTTTTTTAAACAAGTCTCATGTAGAGCCTGCCTTCTGCATCATAATACATGCTGCAGTATATTGAGATAACCTCTCGGCACATGCTCACTATGTACTTGAAGCTTAATGGGTGATTGGTCTAACACATCAGGCTGCACTACTAAGAAACCCATTGGGTAATTTTAGCAGTGCATGGGAAAGACATAGTGTGAACTAAATTGACACTTGCTAACTAATTATCAAGTCATCAACATTTGGCATACATGTCGGCTTTGGGAATTTAAGCCATCGATAAATGTACTTTGGGAATAGAAGTCTCAAAACAGCCTGCGCAGTTCTTCAGTATCTCTAGAAGACTGGTAAAAGAATTGTCATGAAACAATCCGATCACGATTGTTTTGTTTTGTGCTTGGTATCCTGTCATCTACTGGCTTGACCTCTGAGTTGATTCTAAAAGCAATTACGAGCGCTCGAAGAACAAAGTGAAACAAAGCAGGGTTCAGTTCACTATGTTCTAAAAGTTTAATGAGACACACAATAATATATACAATTTCTAACAATCGCTCCAATCACTTCGATGACGTGAGAGTAGATAGATTAGAAAGGGGCACCAGAAGAAATGCGGATTGGTTTAAGGTAGGTTCACGCAGATAAATCTTAAGAAAGGAAAATAGTGAAACAATTTATGATATGAATTAAAACAGATGAGACAGGCTTTGTTCAGATTTTTCACACAATTGAATGTAACATATTCACAACAGTGTGTTCCTCAAGTTTAAAAGGCAGTGTTAAAAGAAGTGTTCCTTGTGTTAAAAAAAGAAGGAAAAAAGTCCAAGGATTTGAAGCACTCACTGGCGAACCATCAAGATAGTGCCTTATTCTCCTTCTTTTTATAAGTGCGGTATCTGTTTCACAAGGTAACAATTAAATTGCAGCTGTCAGCAGTGGAGATATTAAACTCATTCCCGGTTCTGTCTCCCTTTCTGCTGACGGTGACCTTGGTGGGGAGACGGGGGCTGGGCGCTGAAGCCTCATGCTGGTTGAGAGGGTTTGCGCGCTCCGTCTCGTGGAGAGCCAGCCATCTGGGATAAGGATATTCATCACAATGAAACAGTACACACACAGCCACTGGCACAGACACTATCATCATCACCATCACCATCATCAACACTCGCCAGCATCATCGCATGTTCCCAGGCTCTGTGAAAATCCTGGACCGCCAGCCCTACTGTCTCACAAGCTGATGTCATGCAATGTCATCTAATCCCCCAAGGTGATTGTATTGGCTGACTGCCAGGATTATATTTATCTGTTGTGTTTTTATTTAAAATGTGAAACAAAAACACGTTCCATTCTGCTCATACATATATTGTTAGCGGTCGCTTGAGGTTTTATGTCAAACTACAAACTAGTGACCAGGTTTTAATGTTATAAGCTACACAACCTATACATCTTTTTACAAAAATGAATGCAACTCTTATTGGAAATTCAAGCAGGAAGACAGTTTATTCTAATATTGTCATTTAACTGGCAAACATCAGTATTTGTTATATGTGTTGTTCACAGGCTTCCCTGTCAACCAATGATCATGTAAACCTATTTCACCTATTGAACATATTTCAATCTGGCGTATATCCCATAAACCTGTCCGTTATGACTCTACTAATCGTACAAACGTTGCACTCACCACTTCCATTGTTGAGATTTAGGGAAAGTAGGACTTTCACAAAACAATGCATATCAGGGCAAGCTGTGCGGGCCTCCTACAGCTTCCCATATAAACATGGTTATTACATGAATTATTTCAAATGATTGTCTCTAGGTCAGACCAAAATTAAACACTGTCACCCTCTGGAGTGGCCATTATGGCAAACTGCATAGGGAGTCTACGGCAGTTTTTCTTAAAATATTTAAATTACTTTTCCTTTTATGTCTTTCTGCAGTCATTGCAGTCCATGCCACATTACTCCTCCACCATACCTCCACTGGTGTCATGGCCCTGTACACTATACCGTTCTCCAAATAGCTTTTTACCCCTATGATTTGACGTGGTGAATGCCAAAGTCTCTTGATTAATTAAAATAAAAGCACTGCTCTTTGGTCTCTTTTCGGATTTTACTCGTATACAGTACTGTTCTGTGATCTGCCACCCCTGTGGTTAAGGTAACTTACATTTAGGCAACTAAAACTACTAAGCTAAGCTTAGGGAAAGCTTGGCTTAACATCATAAAGAAACAAACTATTGTTTTCATTGTCGTAGTCGTGCACATTTTGCATCCCAACATTCACTACAACCTATTTCCTTAGACATTTGTCTGGCTTTATAATGGCAAGCTTACTTTGTCCTTCGATACTGAACATAAACATATATTGAGTTTGAGCTAATTCAAAAATGCTCTCTTAAAATCGTGGAGAGATTATTAGCACAACCACATTTGGTCACTTGTAAGAAAAATGTAAAAGGAGTTTGCTTTAATCACGTAGAGGGTTTTTTCAATGGTAACTGAAGAAGAAAATGTATATTATGAATATATGCCTGCATGCATCCAGCCACAAAAACACATTTACAAAACCATTCTCAAAAACCTGCAAATGTCTGCTGATGAGCAAACTCAGTAGAAGTCTTTGTGTGTTTTATGTCACTTAATCATTGTTACAACTGTTGTGTTGTGTTTTTGGATCATCTGTTTTTCTCCCCCTAATGTTTTTGTGAGACCAGTAATTGTTGATTGACATTTGTCAGGTGTGTGGGTCCTTGATTAACTAGGGTGACAGTTGGCAATTGGTCCATTAGCTGAAGGCACTTGCAGCTGACTGGCTGCCCAGACATCAGGCTGTATAGAGCTGACTTGTGATGCTGGGGCAGAGCTTGTTCTTCCTCAGCCCCTGATCCAGCTACAACAACCTTCTTTGTATGCTGTATGGTGATTGTTAGATGTTGTACAAATCTGTTGGAGATCTCTGTTGTGGAATCAAGGTGTGAGCTGTCTGTAAAGTGTTTGTTTTCTCCCGTGATGTAAGTTTGGTAGGTCAGAAACTGCTATTTGGTTTTGTTTGCGTTTGTTTTGTGTGTAAAAATTTACATGAAAGTATGTAATTGTGTATCAGCTATTCTTTTACGGTCTGGTATGGGGAATTGAACAAAAACAGTTGCGTTCATATTCTGTGTTAGCCTCCCCCAGACAGTGAACAGTCATATCATTGAGAAATGCTTATAGTTCATTTATGAAATGCTGCTAATTAAAAAAAAAAAAAAAGAAAGTACACTGAAAGGTAAATTTGAGTTATAAAAAACATTTTAAAAAATGTATAGTCAAACTAATTAAAGTATCACAGCCTGCAAAGAAAAACTGTGAGGACGGTTATAAATAGATACGGTATGACAGATTTCACAGCTGTCTCTGTTGTCTGTCAATGAACCTTCAGCTTTGACTGTCACATGAAAGCAGATATTTTTACAACATTCTGATGTTTCAAATAAAGGAAAAAAAAAATCATGATTATACATCATAATGTGTCAAAATACATATACCATATAAAATCTTATTGTGTAAAAGGATGAAAATATAAAATGTATGTTTTCTCAAGGAAGAACAAACTGTCCATACATATTTCACTGACCCTTCTCTCCATCTTCTTGACTGGACAGCTATGAAGGATGATTACTGGTGAATGACAATGGCTCCACCAGAATGGCACCCTGAATCACATGCATTATTAAAAAATGTCAGCTCTGCCTGCGTGTTTGCATCCCCACACCCAGTGACAGGCTGAGCACCAAGACATACTTGTCATGCATGATCATGAACTTGTTGTGAAATGGCCAAAGATTCTCAGAATGCTGGGGGGGAATGTATTTTAATAAAACATTCACAGAAATGGACATGCTTTCTTTCACTTGTTCACCAAGATTTTAGCCTGAGCAGGAAATCTGTTAACTGTAACAGCCCAGTTTGGATCTGGTGTGTAATTCTAATTTCATGTTGTTCTAATGTTTCTTCACTTATACTTTCATTAAGTGTCTTGTTACCCAAACCAATTAGTGCTAAGAGCACATTACCATTTGTTAGTGACTTCTTTATAAGGGGTATTTTATTAACCATTAACATGTTTGTTTTAAAGGAAGAAGAGGTTATGATAAGAACTAATTCTGAGATTGGTGTGATCCATTGTTTTTCAATGGAGACAGCAAAGATACCAAGCCTTACAGCATTGCTACCTTGACTGTTGCTCCCCTATGAAACTGTACGCCTCGACACTGCACTCAAATTACAATCTTTATTTTGTTTGTCGTGACATTTTAATGCTCAACCCATGAGTTGACATCTGTTTGTGACCTAACCAGAACGCAACTCAATGAAGGAAAGGGTAGAAAAAGATTTCATGGACTCAAACTCTTTTTGATTGTAGACAAGACTCCTGCCAGAATTTTCTTCTGTGTTACACTGACATACATGATACATAACAGTGTTCAATAGGCTTGTTTCATTTTTTTTTTCTCCTTCCCTGCAGGTTTCAGCTACCTGGCACATGTTGGTGACCTACGCTATACATTGCCTCTGCACTGTGCTCTAAAGGTTTTAAAAGATTTCTCTGATTTTTGCCATGATGGTTAATGCATGCTGGTTCCCCTCAGGTTCCATCACACTGACTGGATTTGGATTTTTCTGGTGCCAAACATCTGCCAAGATAGCAGCGAGCAGAAAACCAAAACCAGGACATCACAGCATTCCTTCAATAACTGTTCATCCCCATTTAATCTCTCCAGTCTGTTGTTGCTCTTCATACTTTTCAGTACGTTGACAGTCTAAACAGACAATACAGTCCTGCTCATAGCTAGCCAATGACGAATGTGTCCCATTGAATTGACTCTAGTTAACACCATATTCCTAAATCCTTTCCACAACACGCATCCTATATGTTACATGATCCACATGTATTAGAATTCCTATTTTAAACTTGTTGAAATTCATAGAGGATAGTGATTTGTTATGGAGCTCTAGGTGAAAGGTAATTTCCGAGATGCATGGCTTTATTTGTCCATGCAGGCGTGTAGTGTGTGCTTCATTAATACAGGTGTCACACCTGAGGTGCAGTGATGTCAGATGTTAACATTTATACTAAATGACTTTATTCATAATGAGAAGTTTTGCAAGAGCTGCATCTGGCTTGCAGTCTGCAATCTCTATAGGCTCTACTGACATATTTCACGATATGAAATCAGTCAGAGGGTGATTCATGGAGATGATTGCTGTTGGCTGCTTTTTAATTAGGCTCTCTTGCAAGTTTGTTGCATCATTGTGACTAATCTGAATTGTTAAGAAATTCTGTAATTAGTAAAAATGTTTGTTAAATCTTAAGCAGAGGCTCTGTCTGAGGGTCCCAGAAGCTTTATAAAGCTTTGATACAAACAACCATACTGAGGTTGTTAATTTTCATGAACAAATCAGTGTAGTCACACATTGTGAATATTTTACATTGCATTAAAACTCAATTTCATTATCTTCATATTGCTCCATATTGCAGAAACATTTGCAGTGTTGCCTTGACTGAACTAAAAGTTTGCATGGTCATTTATACATTGCGTCACTTTCATAACCTTTTGACCTTTCAAAGCCAGGGACTGTAAGGATGATTTTCACCAGCAACAGTGTTGCATTGTTTATGCTTACTATGAGCCATATATCATGATCAGTAATCCCTAGTTTATTGTGCTGCAGTTAACTTTTGCGACCAAAGGATCAATAGTGTATTGTGCTTCATAACAAGCTCTGCTGAATGGCTGCTAATTAAGACATACCATAATGTATGAGTCAGGAGCTGTGTTATGTGATCTTGCATGCTGATGAATGCTGAGGCTTGAAATGAAGTGAAAACGTATTCTTTTGTTAAGTAAAACAAAATATACACTACACAATGAATGTGAGAAAGACAGCTATAACATGATACATTTTTGTACATTATGAATTTCAATTGGTAATTTATTTTGTTGACAAGATTGATTAAAGGCACCATACATATTCGGTGTTGAAGAGGGAGAAAAAGGCAATATTCTATGTTCTCTTATTGTCAACAAATCCCATAAAAGGCCAAAATCAACAATGAATTGATCCTACCAACAAGTTTCACCTATTTGGCCAAAGCCTGGTGTTTTATTGTACTAATAATAAAAAGAGTCTACAGCCACGCTGGCGGCTCTGCGAGGCTGTACTTAGGTACAGGGGTGCTTAGAGTTAAATGCTTATGTTGGCATGCTGATGTTAAGTAGTTGTTTACCATGTTCACCATCTTAGTTTATTATATTAGCATGCAACATTTCCTGCTTAACTCTAAACACAAAGCACAGCTGAGGCTGATGGCAATAGTGTCATTTGACATTGTTTTGAATGTTTTGATTGTCACACATTCAGAGCAGTGTGACTCCCATGATACTATATTTCACATGAAAATCACGTCAGCTTTCATAAAAAAAAAAAAAAAACTGAAAGATATGAACACATGCTCATTAGTTTTTTGTTTTTCTTGACACCTGTGGAGAAGATTGGTACTGTACCGTAAGCCACTTGTTTTCTTTCGAGAAGGCTCGGCAACACAAACACACCTAATAACAGGGGCACTCAGAAGCTCTCCTGCCATGATGTTGGAAAAATATTCTACTTGAGTGCCCACGCTGCTGTTGCTCTCCCCACCAACCCCCAACCTCTATCCCTGCTGCTATCCAGTGCACTTTCCCTGCCCCATTCTCTCTCCATTTCCTGTGTCACTGCTTCCCCATCTACCCTCTCTCTTTCCCCTCGAACACCTCTTCTTTATTTCCTCTCTTTCCTACATCTCTCTCTTCTGTCTCTGTCTCTGTCCGAACTTCTGCCTCGCTCTCTCAGGTAAGGATGCTTTGGACCCACAGCGTGTGTGGGTGAGTGACCCCTAAAAGCAAAGGGCTACTCTTGCCACAGGTGAATCACTTTGCTTTGCTTTTATCTGGCTGCCACTCAGCTCCATGAAGTCAGGCATTTGTGCATGAGCAGGAGCCGAGGGTTTCAGATGTCCATGTTCTATAGCCAAACAGCTATGAATAATGAAACAGAGGTGAGCTATAAGAGGTAGACATTTAACGCACACTTTCCAATAGGGTTGTCAACGAGGAATAGATATTTTTACGTGTCCTTAAATAGTTGGAGAGGAAAATGTTGTTTTAACAAGACATATAGTACCAATACTGTGCTATGTCTTTTAAACACTATGAATATTAGTTTGAATATAAAATTAAATATCTTTTTGGAGCTGAGGGGTGCATCAGTTTTCTTCTTATGAAGTGAAGACTCCAAGGTGGCCTATTTAAGAATCCTATCTAAAATTCATTCACTCCTCAAAATTCTGATTCATCCCATCAACTTGCTCTGACACTTATCTGAGTAAAAAAAAAATGCTGAGTCCCAGCAAGCTTCCAAACAGTAATACTGGCCTGCAATATTATGGGAGACATCTCAAGGTCTTCCAGAGCAGCTCTCTAGGGTTGCCTAGCTACCAGGCAATTGCATGTCTCACAGCTCCCACTCGTTCCTTGTGTCTTGTTCAACATGAACTGAATGTTTGCATCTCTACAGGGAGAGAGAAGCTAGCTGCCAAACACTACAAAGGAATACACATCATCAACACATGTTAATCATGCGCAATACAAGGTCCCTTCCCTTATCATACAAAAGGGGTCTTTCAAGTATATAATTAAAGGCTGACTGGGACTGATGAAGTCAGTATAATGTCAGTGCAGCCTTGAATAAACTCTCTTTTTCATACTATGTAACTGAGTGGCTCAGCAGCACTTATGAGGAAGTCATGATAGGCATTGGATTGACACAATGATTTTTAATATGACAATGTAATTGTGTGTGTCATATTTTATTTAGGCAATCTATCTGTGAGTACTCTGGCGGCAACAACCTAATGATTAAATAATAAATATTATTTAATAATAAATACCTTGGCCCGTACAGGTATGCACCAAAGTAATACATTTTCAGTATTATTATAATATATACATTAGATACATTGTAAGAGAGATGAGAGTGAGACAGAGGCAAACAACCACAGAGACAGAGGTGAAAGTCATAACACTCTCCACAAGTAATATTGTATTTCGGAATCACTTGCAGGTTGTCTTTGACAAAAATCCTCCAACATTTGGTTCTATTCATTGGTCCAAAGCTGTGTCATGAGACTAGAGACCCTCTCACAGAAGTCATTAGCTATCTTCACCCATCTCTGATCAATGCGATCTTCCTGTGTTTTTACATCCTCCTGTAATTGTGCTGTACTCATCATACAAACTGTTTACGTCCGTTATAAAAGGTAATGCACGTTATCAATGTGGCTGCCGCTTCTTGTTTGAATTTTCAAGCTTCTGCTGGGGGAATCTGCGCTGGCATTATTCCCATAAACTTTGTCCTGTTTCCTTCTAATAACTTTAGAGTGAAGATCAACCATGACAGAATTTAATTCTGTGACAATGGCATTGTTTCTCACCATCTTAAAGAAAAACACCTTTTTGCACTGTTCTTGTGCTTCTGAGAGGAAATAGAACCAACAAGCAGGCCAGCTGTGCAGGATGTGCTCAACAGCTAGCAAAAGTGACAGCCACCTTGTGACAACCTGTGACACTTCTTGATAATTTAAATCCAGAAAGTCAGAGAATGAAATTCACTGTAGTTTTCAGCACAAGTACGTCGACATCAAAGCTCACGGCTTTCATTCTGTTTTTAAGGCAGTGGTGAATGTTGGGATACTTGCATTCACACTTTATCAGCCCTGTGATTGCTTGCTTTAGTTTCTGATAAACCACATTATGCTGTCCAGAATTCATTGAAGCAGTATCTTTATTTAGCTTTCTCTAGAGATCACCAGTACTGGGGCCAAAATTTACTTTCATGACTTTGGATTAGGACAAAGGGCATAGAGGATGTTAAAAGGAAAAAACATTCATCCTTTTTTGGCATGAGGGTGCTAGAAAAACATAAACAGAGTGCTGTGACTAATTATTATTTTCATTATCAATTAGTGTGACATATTTTTTGTTTAATTGTTTAGTCTATAGAATGTCCAGCAATAATGAAAAATGCCCATTTCCAGAGCCCAAGGTGACATCTTCAAATAGCTTATTTTGTCCAACCAAAAAGTCCAAACCCCAAAACAATTTCCTTTCCTATTATATAAAACAGAAAAATAGCAAATAATCACGTTTGAGAGGCTGGAACCAGAGTAGGTTTGAAACATTTAATCAACTGTCAAAATAGTTTCCAAATAATGTTCTGTTCATCATCACCTTAAGGTTGGAAATATGTAAGATCCATCTCCTGGGGACATGAGTGTACAAAGCATATTTCAGATCTGGCAATTACTTTTAGAGATACCTTTTCCTGAACCTAAATGTCCGTTGCTGAAACTGTAAAAAGTCAGGAAGTCAACAGAATCATTGGGAGTCATGCTGTTGGACATCAACATCTTAGACTGTGCTGTTAGCAGGACAAATAGTAACTAGGGCTGTCAAATGATAAAAAAAATGTAATCGCGATTAATCGCTGAATTTCTATAGTTAATCGCGATTAATCGCATGTTTTATCACATGATTAAAATTCTATTATTTTGCATTTCATAACGTTTTTTAAGTACATATTAACAATGGAAAGCAATTCTTACCAGTGGATCTTGATTGGGAATCAAATGAATGCAAAGAAAGTTACTTTATGAACTTAACTTTAATATGTGTATTTGTTTATTATTTATTTACTGTAAACAAAAGAAGAAAAAAGAAAAAAAGGGTACTAAACAACAGTAAGCAACTTGTTTATTGTTAAGGCCATGGACAAAATTAAAGATTTAATAATAATGTAAAAACTATAACAATAACTTATTTCACCAGTAAATTGCTGTTGAATGACAAAAACAACCAGCAGATGGGAAAATGGTATTTTACAATTACTGTGAATGCACCACGAGGCTACCTGTTTTAAGTGAAAGCACCGTCTATGTTGTTTAATTCCGACAACAGCAGCTGCAAGTGAACGCACCGTCTGTGTTGTTGCAGAGCAGACTGTTACGTCCTGCTGTTGGAATCCTCTACAGTGAAATACAGTCACACTTTACACTGTTTAACGTTAGCTGTCAGCATTTTAACCGTGTTTAATCCAGCTGCTAGCTAAAGGTAGGCTAACGTTACCTGCTGTCAGGTGTAGTGTAAAGTCAGGCACCGAAATTTTCGTTCTTATTCGGTCTCGTTATTACCGTTTAGGTCGGCACGTTTCGGTACCCAACCCTACTTACCAGAGTCAATATAGTGTGCAGTAACTTCTAAATAATTTTGATTACTCACTGACGTCCAGTGATCACCGGTTGATGAGACAGCGTTTGCACTTTGGTTTCAATAACAGGTCAGCGAGTAGCACTCTCCAAAATAGTGCTTTGCCTGAGCCCACTAGCATCAAACTGACTCACGTTAACTGTACTATGCTTAGCTCGTAGCTGGTAGCTCAAGCTTGACGTGCTTCGTGATATTTTAATTCGGCTTTACAAATGTGCATATGGCTTTCGACTTGTCTACGAGTCGTCCGGGAGTTTTGGAAAATAAAAAGCGCCATTCAGAATTGTGTTGCTGCTGTCTTTCTCCATCATGCCTGCAGCAGCAGGATGTGTTAGGAGGAAGTATGACAACTTGATGATAAGTAAAGGTGCGGCAAAGGGTCAAAATAGTAGCCTGTTAGGCACAATGTGAAGCCAAGTGAAGTGAAAATAAATTAATAAATGGCGGCATGTGATTAATGCAATTTAAAAAAACTTAACGCGTTATGCTCGGCCATTAATTGCAACGCGATTAACGCGTTAATGCTGACAGCCCTAATAGTAACACATTGGAGGAATACCTCAGGGACAAATTCTTTTAAAATAACTGATTTAGAGTAGGATTTTTTTTATACAGTAAGTGGCGCAAAAAGAGAATCTCACTCTGGGCTTGAATATTGATAATATAATATTTCTCTCTCAAAACAGCCAAATAAATAAATTAAACATTTTGAATACATCACAGTCAACAGACCATTGGCAAAAACTGAACTGCAAAACCTTCTAACAGGCTTGAAAAACTACAATCCCCTCAAATTATAACCCTCTGCAACCTCATAAAACACATGCCTGGAGATATCTGCTTTCTTCTCTGCGTTTTTTTTCTTTTTCTTACCTTGCGGGTGTGTCTGAATTCACCCTAAGAAATAAGATACACACCAGTAAAATTGCTTGAGATCACGCTACAGTATTTTCAGTGACATGAGGTAACCCAGTTTAAAGATAATTTGTACTAAATGCAGCTATTGTGCTGTAAGCCCTGGAGGAGTCCTGGCTGTTAAGTGTTTAACGCCATAATCTCATTTCTTTGGTCATTTTGTCATGTTTTGGTGATCAAGGTGATTTCAAATAAAATGTTTTTTTGCTCCATCTCTGTGGGAGTTGTAATATCCTATTTGGTAATTCACATAAACAGATTTTAAAAGGCTCCTCTGTTAACTAATGGTTGTTCAGCAGTAATTAAAACCACTACTAATTGAAATTGATTACTGCTAGTTAGATTGAAAGAGTTATAAAATAGTGCTGCATTTGTGTGTGCTGTAGTGCTTGATCGTTTGCACTATGATATTGGTGTGTGTGTGTGTGTGTGTGTGTGTGTGTGTGTGTGTGTGTGTGGTGCGGTGCCAACATGATAAATTACCACTTTTTTTCAGCACAATCTCTTTCTGAACTTCCAATATTTAAAAAAAAAACACAGGACTTTCACTCTGGAGAGTCAACTGTTATTTTAAGTTAACTGATGTTTTACAGACTTTAGTAAATGACGCAATATGACGTCACGTCCTCATTTTAGTAGTAGTAGTAGTTTTAAGCCAATCCCTGATGTTTTACTTTAACTATTTTTGTTGCCTAAACTCAACTCGTTTCCTTTTCACAACATTACTACGAGTTTCAAATGACGGCCGTTATGTTAAATAGAACAGTCACATGACTAACGGTAATCAGCGATCAGAGATGAACGGTTGTACTGCATGTGTCGTTTTGGGAGCCTTTGGGGAGTATTGCCATCACTGTGATGGGCAGTCTCAAATTGCCTGCTGGCAGTCACTCCTCGACTTTATTCTGTGGCAGGCTAAGTGGCCTTTTCAGTCAGAGTAAACATTTCCAGAAGGACATCCAATCATCTGAATGAATAGTTCATGGCAGCAAAGGCCAATCAAGGGCCCTTGATACCCTTCTTTGATAACATGGCTTTTAGCTGACACTCCCTTTCTCACACTACAATACACAAACCTGTGAATGACAGATGCATCAGAACATTTTAAGTGGTAATAACTAATATTTTGCTGCCCTGCAGTCCAAAATGACCAGTGTATCTCCAGGCGGTTCATAGAGTTACTTATCCATAACAGTGACTTGACAAATTGAACAGCAGCTGAGAGTTGTGGGCTTTCAATAGACTCTCAAAAATCTACTCCGTTGTGGAACAAAAGTTTAACACCAGTGGAGTTTCAAGGTACTTCCAATCTATTTTATGTTTTTGGTTTAATGATGGTGACCTGTCTGCGTAGATGGAGACCTTACAGCCATACAGCCTATGAAACCTTGCATAAAGCAGTAATGTCAGCGTTCTATCATTGGCAGAGCAAACTGCCGCCACCGGTCGCACTGAGCCACAGACTTTGAACAACAACCAGAGGGGAACCTTAGGGACTTCTACAAATTCAGAGAAGGCCCAGCATATCAGCATTTCAAATGTCATATTTAACATATTTCAATTATTATTTCAAATTTTAGCTTGATTTTCTATGAAATTGCTTTAGAAATGACAGTGTTAGTGTCCTAAAACCTTAAAAATAGTTATCCAATCAGATTTAGTTGTTGTTGTCTCTAGACAGAAAAAAAGTTTCAGCTCGGTCACTCATCGGTTAGGACTTCATGACCGGGACAGAAGTCTGGAGCGTGTGTGTTAGTTTAGTAGTTGACAGGTGAATCACCCAATCACATTCTGCTCTTGTAGTGGGTGGGACAAAAAAACATTTGTTTTTGGGGGGTACAAGGCCAGATCCAGAATTTCTTAATGTGGGAGAAATTGTAGATGTGCTTTCAGACCATTTTCCTATATCCTACATTATATATCAGAACTGGAGAGTATATTTTCATTGAAAGAAGAGCAAAGCACTGCACTGCAGGCATTTTTCTATGGAAAAGATCTTTTCGCTCTTCTCCCAACTGGCTTTGGCAAAAGTTTTATAGGTGGGCAAGGACTGTTCCCCAAATATTTAAGATTACTTTAGGGACCTTCTTCCCGGAAACTTGATTTGTACTTTTTTTTGAGAGGGACAGAAATTACATGTCACATCAGCATTTCACATGATGGCTATGAGTGGTTTTGAAAGGCACATCAAAAGAGTCTATCCAACTTCCTTAAACATAACAATGTTATCTTTGTAGCTTTGATGTGAAATTTGTTGATATTCTTTTATGTTTTCTCTTGTAATGCAAAATATCTGCATGTAGTGAGAGACCTTGAAATGATAAGATGTGGCATGACTTTTGTAAACCTGTAATACTCTCAAATCTTGCTATCAGGTACTTTTTAAAATGATGGCACCTAAACATCAAACAGCAAAAAATAACTTCTACCTTTTCAGTTTTAGATAATGATGAGGTTGAATACATATTCATAACAAAAAATTTGTTTACCCCCCAAATGCTCTAAAAAGCCACGGGTGATTGTTTAACTGTTTACCTTTTTTGAATGATCTCATAATGAGAATTTTTAATTGGGCAGTTGATAATCATGAAATAAGGTTACATGTATTTATTAACTGCTTTTCACCCATCTTTACACATACACAGTGGGAATTAATTTAAATGATTAATCAATCAAACAGATCTTGATGGAGAAGAAAATGGTTTGGTAGTGAAGATAATATCATTCAGTCATTATAAGCTCATGAATTGGTAATGGAGCAGGCTAGTTTTTAGCTGAAGATTTTTCCACTTCCAATAAACCCTTGGAATGACCTTGGTCGCATACTCAAGATAATTATCTCCTAAAATCAATGGTGGGGCCTTTGACAAATGTGATAATCAAGACAACTCAGCATGCTTGAATACCACTTCCGATTTTAATCAAATATGTTCCTGCCGGTCTGTACTGTTAATACAAGGCAAAAAAATAGTTAGTGTATTATACTTTCTAGTTTGGATGGTAAAGGGGATTCTCCTACTGAAATCTCAACAAGATGATGTTGCTAAGGAAAATCTCAGGAGCAGCACAACTCATTTCACATACCTGAAGGTTCAGGAGATTTATGACTTACACAGAAGCATCAGAGGTGGAAAATGTACTAAAATATTGTACTCAAGTAAAAGTACCAATACTTATATTACTCAAGTACAAGTGAAATTACCCATCTGAAAAATGACTCAAGTAAAAGTAATAAGTAGTTCATTTAAAATGTACTTTAAGTAAAAGTTACTTAGTTACATAAAAAAAACTGTAAAACGGGGTGGGGGAATCTCTCCCATGTAGTGAAAATAGGACAAAACTATTTTGTTTTTAATTAAAGAAAAATCTATACAAATGTATAAACATCTATACAAATGTATACACTTGTAATAACAACATCACACAATGTCACACATGACATTTAAGGCCCTTAGAAAGGTATAATGTGCAATTTTAGTTCAGAACATCCCATAAAACCTTTTCAAACTATCAATTGAAAGTAAAAGTACCATTCATTGTTAGTTCTGAGGGCCATCCTTCTTTTCGTCACAAACATAAGCAACAGTTATAATGCAAATCAAGGCCAAATCACTACACACCTAAGTAGCCCATATGAGCTAATTAGATGTATGTTAATTCATTTAGCCAGTCTCCTACATACGTTGTCCTACGGCAGGGGTGGGCAATTATTTTTGCCAAGGGGCCACATGAGAAACAGGGACTGTTGTGGAGGGCCGGACCAATAGGCTAAACGTAATTCTGCTCAATATTAACTTTATGTCAGGCGGCACGTTCTCAAACGTTTCTTTTTTCTCTGGGCATATTAGCGCAGAGATACAACAAAAATATTTATTAATTTAATGATTAAATAAGGTAATGTCTCCAAACTTACCTCAATTATAACTTGTCTCCTGCTAGTTATACTACAGCACTTATTTAAAAAAAAAATTCAATTAATAAATATTTTTGTTGTATGTTTTCGGTGTTGTAATTTGTAGACGTCCCTAAGCACTCTTACTGCTCGGTAGCAGCAGCAGCAGCAACAACAGAGAGCAGAAGCCAACAGGCAAGAGTTGTACCAGTGTAGAAGTTTGGTATCATTTCGGGCATTATTAGTGGGGTAACTTACGAGATACAAACGTGGATCCATTAGCCCCTGCGCTAAGCTATTCAGCTGATAACGCTAACTCTCCCAATGTTCGACCCAGGTGAAAAATGCTTCTGGGGGGGTGTTTGGCTCGAGGTCATGGTGCAAAGGACCCTAGGGTGAAATTATCTGAACCATCACTTTAAGTAACGTTAAGGTTAGCGAGCATTCAGTTTATTTGAAAATAATCTAATACTAGCTGATACAATATCTGCATGTATGGCTTATATTAAAAACAAATTCAGTAGCTTGATTTACTGTACCAGTGCTGTAGTAACGTTCACTTTACTCAAGACCGTTCTTGTTTTCAAGACCACTTAATTTAACGATAACGTTACTTGGTCTTGTCTCAAATCGACTTTATTTTGGGCTAATGTTAACGTTAATGTCTCAAACCTCTCAGACGTAAGTTAGAGGACTCATGTTTGAATTCTCACAGAATCACAATTGAATTCATATCTTGCTTCTCAGTCAGAATCTTATTAACCTGGAGTCCCAGTCTCTGTCACATTAATCATATATGTGATGTTTTAGGCTTATTGCCAGACATCAATTTAAAATGTAGGCAACGGCATATAAAGAGCCTTTTTTCCATGTCCACTGAAGTTTCTCAGCTTCCACTCTAGTAACATTTGTGTGGCCCAGGGAGCTTGTCATTCGCAAGGCTACTTTTACTTTTATACTTTAAGTAAATTTCCAAGCCTGTACTTTATTTTTACTTGCGTACATAAGTTAAATCAGTACTTCTACTTTTACCAGAGTATTTTTTAACACAAGTATCTGTAGTTCTACTTGAGTACGGGAAGTGAGCACTTTTGCCGTCTCTGCCTTTAACACAGCGATCTGTTCTCCGCAAACTAAGCACACGGCTTTACCTTTGACTTCAGTAAATAAATACTTAGAAGTCCATGTTTGGTTAAAAACTCGGTACTCTGTATCGACCTTTCTTTCTTTCCCATGAGTTGACATTTTTGAGGGATAACAGCTCATTCACGTCCATGCTAACGTCTCCCACTCAGTTCACGGCTCACAGACACATCCATGGGTCCGACACATTGCAGTTATTTTTTTTCTTCCTTTCGGTTTTCGTTAGTCATAGTTTTTTTTTTTACTCAGTAACGGATGGGTAATTGTAATGTAGCGAAATACAATACTTCACTCAAAACATAATTAAGTACATTTTAAAATACTGATTTGAAAAAAAATACAAAATGAACACTCAATTGAGGAGACAATTAAGCAGGCAGTACAGTTTAACCATGATGTGTTATTGTGCAGTGCCGTCCCAACTCTCAGGTGTATTTAAACTCATGCTGGAGGAGTTACGTTTACGTTTGACCGTTTAAGGTAAAAAAAGATATGGCAGTCACCTAAACACAGATGCTAAAGCCTAGTTCAGCCTATCTCTCCCTGGGAAGTATGGTAAAGTGTGGCTGGCCCACCGACCTCCAAAAGGAGACAGTTCTGAGACAAAATATTCCCTTATCACACAGCTGCTAGAGAGACTAACATAATTATACATGAACAAGTTTGGTTATTAGAGACTGGCCGCATATTCTCGTCCCCTGACCTGCGACCTATGAATGATCTGATGTTGTCTAAGCTTTCCCTTAGTCTCATCCTACCACAACATGGTGTTTCCGGAAATTCTACCACAGATGATAATAAAAATTACACTTACTGAAGCTGCATAAGAACATTGTTATGGATAGAGAGAGAAAGATTTGCAGAAAATGGGCTAAAACATTCAAATATAGCCTACACATGTTCTATGGTCCCTTAACCTTAAATTTCTTCTACTGGAGATTATTTTCATTGATTATCTTTTTAATTTACCAAGTTCAAAATTGGATCACATTCTTGTAAATACAATTGAATGAGTTTCACAATCTGCTTGATGCACATGTACTGCACCCATACTGAATTCCCATTCTGTGCCATGATGAGCAACTGTGATCAGAGTCTGTGCTGCAAGCAGAGCACAAATGTTTTTCCATATGACTATAATAGCACAGTGAAATGTGTTTTTTACCTTGTTGACATGTTGAAAGAGTAAGATCACCCACACCTTGCAAGACACACTTCTTGCCTTCTGCTATTAATTTAATAAGTTGACTTTTGGCTGCATCTTTTCCATCATTAGTTTCTCACATTTTAAACTCATCTGCCAGAAGCACCAAACATGTTCAAATCTACTTTTCAGACCAATTTCTACCAAACACAAAGCGCTTTTATCAAAGTTTGATGACGACAAAAAATGTTTTGGGGTTAAAGCTACAGATATTTTACTTGAAAATGAAAAGGACAAGAAGGTAGGAGTTAGACATAACTTGTTGCACAAGTGCTGCAAAGTCAGAGAACATTGCAACCCTTGACCATCTTCCCTTTGCAGTGATAACAGTTGTGTCAATGTTGGACACTGTTACTGTTCGTCTCAAAGCTGGATTAAGTCAACAGGGCCAACCGTTGATATGAGGTGGCAGGAATGCCATCCCAGGTGAAAAAGAAATCTATTAAAAATATACTTTTAATAAACTGTACTAAGTATATTTTCTTAATTTTGTACTTTTTTTCCGTCAAATCCAAGTATAGTTAAGTGTATTCAATTATGCATTAACTTAACTAAATCTATTTGACTACACTTCAAGTGTAAATAGTATGCTAAAATGGAACAACTTTTTTCAAACTTCAAGTGCACTAAAATACACTAATGAAAATCAAGATTCATGGGCAATTAAGCACACTTACAGTACAATCGCATTGTATTGCCATTCTAATGGAAATACACTTAAAAAGGCATTGCAGCTCAACTTCTAGTTGTGTTTAAGTACATTTTGTATATATTATCATACTTATTACTATGAACTAATTTAGTATGCCTCTGTAATATTTCAAGTGATCTACTGTACAAATGCACATCCTAACTATATTTAGTGCTAGTCCGACTATGACAATAATAATGTATTTGAAGTGAAGTTCAATAACAATCTAAACATCATAGACACATACTTTCAGTGCAATGTTATTAGTGTTAGCAAGAAATGAATTGTGTTTGAAGTATACTTAATCTGTACTTTTATCCCCATTTTGTCATACTTAAGCGTACATGTTGCTATTATACTACAAGTGTATTATATTACAATTCATTCCAAGTGCATTACATCAACAGATTACAAATTGCATTTCAGAAAAGGATCTTTATTACTCACACAAAAGTAACACACACAAAATATCCAACTCATTTGAATTAAATGTAATCAAAGCCTGTCTGTCATGGAATCTTGCGCAAAAATCAGTGCAAATACCATAGGACACATGTACATATACCCCAAGCCATACACAACACAAAAGTCCAACATAACAAACTGGGGCAAACAAATCTGGAGCAGTAGTAAAGCCATTTCGAACCCTGTTTTACGCTTCCAGCTCACTTCTACCCAGTTTGAGCATTACCTGCTGAATAAAGTTGAAAGTGTTTTTCATGCACATGGGGTAGTCCAGGTTCAGGGCGTAGATCAGTCCAAAACAGTCTGAAAAGGACACAAAAGGCCTGAGGCAAGTTGGCCAGTTCATGCATTACCAGAGACCCTTCCAAGATGATCCTTACATTGGATGGGTTGAGCTGGGTATTTTCTCGACCAAGGCAGAAAATTCCCACTGGAGTTTAACCGTACGAGTCCTTGTCAGTTACATCCTTACAGTGAAAGAAACGTTTTGACAAGGAGAGGACATAAACATGCCAGTTAGACAATGGTATTTTGTACACCAAAAAGAGCCTGTGACTGTTTATAATGAAAAGCGTTGTACAATATAAACTGCATTGATAGTATATTAAAGGATGATATCAGTTTAGATTTTTTTTTATCAAATGCCATATTTGGATCTGTACAGTATAGGTTGCAACACTTTGTCCCAAATATGGAATTTACCCACTTTCAGTCACAGTCGTGCTGAAAAGATGTAGAAAACTGCTCCCAGAAACTTTCTTGCTATGCAACAATTTTGTGAATCATATGACTCAGTACATTTCACCTTAAAGGGATACTTCACCGATTAGCATTAAGCTTTGTATCAGTAGAAACACGGTAGTATTTTCGAATGACCGTGCTTCCCTCCCTCATGTCCCCCTGAGATGAGAGATCTCTGTATTGTGGTTCTGGAAAAATATCTTCCGATGACGTAAAAAGATGATTTTTGCATCATCGGAAGATTTTTTGCCCAGAGGCAATCGACTATAACCAGTAGTAGGAGCTACTTCCGCATGTTTTCAACCCGACCATAGGGGGTTGGACTGTTGTCTTTATACAAAGCTTTCTGAAGCAAAACGAGCGTCAGCCATCTTGAATCTTCGCTAAACTGGCTTCTCAGCAGAAAACTTTTACAACAATTATGTGCATTCAAACTACCGCACATGTGTACCACCGGGATACATTGGTACAGATCGAAGAATATGAAGGAAACTTTATTACAGATGGAATACTCGACACACTGCGCGAGCTTCGCCTGCAACGGAGACCAGCAGCTGAGCATGCGGTCTTTGCCGCTAGCCGGTAAGGTGACCTCCTCAGCGGGGAAATGCAGAACGAGGGCAGGAGTATGAACTAGCTAGGTGGAAATCTAACGCTAGCCGGCCACCTGTTCCGTCAATTCTGCTTGCAAGTGTCCGCTCATTAGACAACAAACTGGACTACATCCAACTTCAACGAAACTCCCAACGTGAGTTCAGAGATCGCTGTGTTTTTGTTGTGGAAACATGGCTGAACAACAGTGTACCGGACTATCCAGCTACCAGGCCTGCGGCTCTCTCGCCGGCTAAGACTAGTGGAGGTGGGCTGTGTTAACACGGACTGGTGCTTGTATCCAACTAACTGCTAACTGCTGGTGGAGTTTGTGACCGTTAAATGCTGACCATTCTACATTCCACGCAAATTTAGGGCTGTTTTTATACTCCGTGTTTACAGCCCACCCAGCGCTAATGCTAGTATGCGTTAGCTGAACTTTACGGAGCCTATAAATGTGTGTGCATTAAATGTAGCCTGTTTTGTATGTCGCTTTTATATAATGTCATTTTTATATATTTTAAATGTGTAACACCACTTGAGCCATGGTGAAACGTTTTGTGTATATGGTTGAAATGACAATAAAACACACTTGAGTTGAGTTGACTGTCTCACTGTCTGTCTGTAAACGGTAGGTGTGGCTTGGGAGTAGACTCGAAAGCAGCAAAGCAAGTGCATTCTGGTATTTGGTGTCTTTCATCCACATGAGCCAAAAACAAATTTTCTGTCTTTTCTCAGCCTAGAAGCCACACATTTCTTTAAAAAAAATCACATTTCTACTACATAAGTGACTCAATTTATAGATATGTTCATATTTCCAACGGTGAAATATCCCTTTAATTGCTTTTTTTAACTTTACTGTCACCGGTTGAAACTAACATTAATAAGTTAGTTGATGACTAGAGCAACCAGAATCTAACATGTGCACTCCCATTTCAGTTAAAAAGTCAGTGCTAAGGAATCTTGGTGTAGTCATGAAAATTTTAGTTGCTACATTAAAACAATTACAAACTTTACTCCAGTTCTAAGATCATTAAACTGACTTTGTGTTTGTTGGATAATTCATTTTAAGATACTTCTGTTGACTTATAAAGAACTTTTTTTCTGTTTTTTGCCTTTCATTGACTAAAATTTGAGACTAATTATTTATATTTTTGTACTGCACTGTAACTTATATTCTCTTGTTTCATCTGTTTTATTCTATGTCATCTTATTTTAATCTATTTTATTTTACTCTTTTAAACCAATTCTAAATTGGTATTTTTGTGTTGCCGTGTACAAATAAGCTTGCCTTTCCTTGCACTGGATCAACATGGATAACGTCACTATAATTTTGAGTTATCAACATTAAGTACACTATAATCAGCTGGATTTTGTGTTTAAAGAAATATAAGGTGGTTTACTCACAAAAAAGGAGTTGCACTACAACTTGACTTTTTCAAGTCTGTTTTTTAGCCCCAAGGTAGACTAAAGTTCCCCCGAACCACTTAACTACAAATAATTAATTTTATAACTCCTTTTATTGGCAGCACTTTTATTTTTATTGTTTTGGTACTGAAGTATCTCTACAGCTTGAGAAAATGCAATCAACCGTCCAATCCAATTACTGTCATCATCATGATATATTAAAGGCAATTCTGTAGTGCTTGGCTTATTACAGTGGATTCTAGGGGTCATTTGCTGCTTAATTGACTTGCCAGAGAACAGGAAACCACATAGCCGAAGGGTTTTCTCGTTGTTTACGTTTCCCCTGTGGCAGTCTTGCTGTTGATCATGGCAGCAGGTGCATATCGCTGGATTACTTTCAGGTTATATGGGTAGCCTTGGGAAAGTGGGAAAGAAATGGTCTTTGAGAGAACAAGGAGTAACTGTGCAGTTTAGTCGACACAGGAGTGAGAGAGCACTGAGAAGTGCTGTGCTTGGCTTTGCAGGGTCAAGTAGAAAATGCTGAAATAGCTCAGTGACAGTTGGAAATAATTAACTGCAAACGGTATAGTTGTTGTAGTACGTGATAGGATTTTGAGAGAATGCAATTGGTCTCCAGGAAATTACAAGGGTACAAAAGTAGTTAGTCCTGCAAGATTTAAGAACAATTTAAATGAACCATGATTCAACCTTAAGGTAATGAAACCTGGCCAAAAAAGAGATTTTGAAGTTGGCTGTATATTGAATAGTGAGTCAAAAGGATCTAAAAGTCGATTGCATTTTAGAGGACATATGACAAGAAAACAACAATTTATATAAAGGCAAAATGTCCATATTACCTGGTGTAGTTGTTGGAGTGCAAATAGAAAGGCTGGGTCTATTTTACCAAGCCTGGAAACATTGACTTTTTATCATGTTAATAATACAATCCTCAGTGTAATTGTTGCGTAATACCTCTTATGATATTTGAACAGTATCTGATGCTGTTTTTTGAGGTAAAGAAATTAATTATAAAGAGGATGAGATATCAACCAGTGGGATGCTTCACACAAACTCTGGGGTCCTCCAGAAGGCTAATCACATCACTTAAAACATTTTCAGATAAGATTTTAATGAACTTCCGAGAATCACTTCCGAACAGCCCTATTGGCTTCATGTTATGATGTTCAGTCTAGTATCGCTGATGGCTTGATGAGGTGTAGGGAAGGGGAATACTGTCAAGGGCATGAGTAAGAATCATCACACAAGAAAACAAGACAATGGAATATACTGTAAACAACAATGTACTACCTTTTTCTAATGTTGGGAATTGGTAAGGGTACAGATTCAATTATTGGCAAATCATCAAAATGTTTTATCAATATTAAAGCACCCATATTATGCTCATTTTCAGGTTCATAACTGTATTTTAAGGTTGTACCAGAATAGGTTTACATGGTTTAATTTTCAAAAAACACCATATTTTTGTTGTACTGCACAGCTCTCTCTAACTGCTGTAGATCCTCTTTTCACCTGGTTTCTGTTTTAGCTACAGAGTGAGACCTCTTTTCATCTTCTTCTTCTGTACTATCTTTGACTGCACTCACACATGCTCAGTAGTTCAGATGTAGATCATGTCAGCTAGCTAACTCTAGAGACAGTAAAAGAAAGCCTGTTTCTCCAACTTTGGTCAGTTACAAGGCAGGATTAGCTGGGAGACTTCTAAATGAGGGCACACATGTAAGTAGTTCTTTTGTAGATTATAGTGAACTTGTGTGTGTTGTAGCAGTGCTTTGCTATTGAGAACGACGTAGCATGCTAGCGTTAGCATTAGCGTTAGCATGCTAATGCTAACGGTTAGCATGCTAACGAGATAACGGTTGTGGTTAGCCAGCTCATTTTGGACTGTGACGTCACAGTCCGAGCCGATTTTGAACAGCTCACCAGGAGACTGAAGGCAGGACACATTCAGAAACTGTATCTCACTCAAAACAGCATGGATGGATTTTTTTCAAAGTTTGTATGTGTGTGGAAGCACCAGAGACACAAAAGAACACCCCAAATCCCAGAAAAAGTGATTTTTTCATAATATGGGCACTTTAACACTAGAACGGTCGTGACGGTCATTTTGACCGTTTTGAAATTTATATGTGTAATAACTTTGGTGAATAAAACATATACAATCCTGCTGCTGCCTGACTTTTCTGTCTGTATTTTAATTTAAAATTGTTTTTATATACATAACACAAAAGGCAAAGAAAATACAATCACTTCACCTATTTCGGCCATACACTGTCATATTGACTGCTCGGATTTTCGCGGTATTGTTTTTAATCTTTCGCGCGGTTGAAGATGCATCTTGGTTGCTTAGTAACTACCATAGTCTCTGTTAGAGAAACGTAACTAGCGGTCTCAAGTAACAAGTGTCGGCATCACCGATGGGCCGAAGGCAAAGCCAGAGTCGGTAACATAGGCTACTGTGGCGTGGATGGACTCAGTTCTGAATCAGAAGGCAAACACCGGGCGCTCGCTCTGTGAAAGGCGCGGAACACGTAGCCTAGATGACCGGTGGCTGTTTACATGTTCATATAACTTTATACATCCTCGAACTGGCTGGAATCATTACACACATCCCCTCCAAGGAGTGCACCAGCTGTAAAATTCTGTAAAAAAAAGAGGAAGTTTATGCAGCAACTGGCAGAGGAGTTGAGAGCGGAGTTTATGGAGGAAAAAAGGGCAGTGGCGCACCACAACAGATGCCAAAACAGAGGCAGTGCCAGGTTAGGTTATAGCTAAATGTTTAAATAAGATACTTTTAATTGTTATTTGGCTGTTATGGGTTAAGTTGAATGAATTTCCACACCATATTTTTCGGGATATGAATGTATGAAATAATTACGGTTTACTATGCCATGATATGAATTATTGAAACACGTACTACTCAAATGTATACTTAAACTCGTTAAAATGTACATTTCGGTGTTAAGTTTTTCTAAAGATATCCTAACACAATACATAATACAATATCGCAATTAGGTATTTATCATGAGATATTATAGAGTTTGGAATCTGGCGGTCAAAATGACCGCTCACAGCACTTCTAGTAGTTATGGAATTCCGGCACTTCTAGTGTTAATAAAGTTATGAATCAGGGACCAATAACCGAACTGTGAAACAGTCTCATAGGTGGTGTTCCCTTTAAAATACAGATCTTAATTAATTTGATTAATTTATCTGGTATCTTTGAAAGGAACAAAAGAAGGGGTGAAATTTGAGCACTGACCTGTTCAACCAGCTGTTATTACAAAAAATACACAAATAATCACAAACAACTGATTTATTTAACAATTTATTTAACTTCGAAATTATTAATTTTCAATCAATAGTTCTTCAATAAATAAACCTATATACTTGTTACAAACTACAACAAAAGCAAAACAACAGGCAGACACTGTGGTGAGCATGTGTGTGTGTGTTTGTGTGTATGTGTGTGAGAAAGAGGAGGAGGGGGAGGTGACGAGGCCGCGTGGGTAGCTACCCACGCGGTCAAGATGGCGGATGAGATACCGCGAGAATCAAGATGGCGGCTGAGACACTGCCAGATGTGAGGCTCTTTGTAGGACTCCAAAAATGGCTACCCAAAGGCTGTTTAACTCCAAAATGGCGGGTAGTGAAGCTTTGTTACAACCCCGTGACTAGGGGTTAGCCGTTAGCTTATGTGTGTGTTAGGTTAGCATGTAAGGAAAGAAAGCACACATAGAGAGAAAAGACACAACGATTTTTATGATCTGAAACGCAGGTATCAAACGTGAAATGCAAGTAGATTTGTGGGCGGATGTTGGGCACTGTTGCTGTTATACCAGCGGGATAAATGACTCTTGCACCCGACGCAAATCTAAAATGGGTTGGTCTGAAGTAGCTAGGTGTGGTTTGGGCGTAACGTGCAATAAACCAATCAGAGCGTCATCTCACATTCCCTTTAAGAGCAGGCGCGCTTGTTCCATGGCGGATTGCTATTATGACAGTGGATTTGCCTGGCGCACGCCAGCGGGAGCTGTCCTGGATGCGGCAAAGTAATAAATTCCCGTCTTGGCCAGGTGGCGATGTTGCTGCGGCCTCTCGGGCACATCTCCTCAAATCTGGAGAGGATTGCTGCAGCCATGGAGCGTGGGCCTCCAAACGCACCACCTGCTCTGTTGTGCCCCTTCCTCCTCCCCCCACTCCATCTCCGTCCACGCAAGCATTGACAACATTCTTTGTGTACACAGATTTACTAAAAAGAAAGTTTTTGAGCAACTCACCTCAGCTGTTGTTGTTTTCGGCCACTACGACCTGGCAGTCAAAACGAGTCGATATCCGAATGCGAATGAACGGACTCCATATGAGGCTCCTTTTTCAACTACAAGGTCAATATTGTTTTTCAATAACGACAAAACAACGACTTATCCGGGCATTTATATGGAACTAAGCTTTAGGAGCGTTCCGTCTTTACTCTCCTCCCTGTTACATTGCATTCGGAAATCGATTGTTTTTGACTGACAAAATGGCTGTGGCCGGAAACAACAACAGCTGCGGTGAGTTGCTCAAAAACTTTCTTTTTAGTAAATCTGTGTACACAAAGAATGTTGTCAATGCTTTCGTTCATGTGTAGAGCTCCTGGTGATACTTCGAGCATTGTTTCATGTTGTGTCGAGCCTTCTTAGTATTTCGAAAATAGCTATTTTGAGACTAGCATAAAAGTGCCCCTAGCACTCCCATTATAAAGGCCATTTGACCCAAAAGTGAGAATATGGTCAATCTTAAAAGTGGTGATTCGGTCCTAAATATGCTTTTAAACTAAAGTTTGACTCACGTACATTCACAAACATACCCTTGGATGCATTTGGGCGAGAGTTACGCTTTAAACGCACTGCAGGGGCTACATTTTTTTAACTTTATAGGGGGCGCTTGCGAGCCATTTTTGTGCGCCTATTCCCGAAACCTTTAAAATACGTACATTTTCACCAGACTTGATGCAACCACCAAATTTGGTGAGTTTTTGAATATGTTAAGCCCCTCATAAAGCCAATTCATTTGACAGGAAAAAGAATAATTCCGCTGTCGGCGCTCGGGCCCTAATGATTCATTAAACCTTGTTCAGTGGAAATAGGAAGATTAAGTAGTCTATGTTCTGTTTGTGGACCTTGTGTTGCAAGTGGCGTTGACTACGTCAGCTTCGCCCTTAACCCAATAGCAATAGCTCTTAGAGGGCGAAGCCTAGACAAAACAGAACGATAGTTACGTATTGTAACTTCAGATTCTATGAGTATAGGCACAGCCCTCTAAGATTCGGGCCAGCTGCTTCACCAACATTGGCTGAAGAAAAATGCTGATGTTGGGAGCAGATCTCTGGTTGCGCCAATGTAATATACAGTATCTGCGGACGTAAGAGAGGCCCGTGCGGGGTACAGGGCGCAAAAGAAAATCTTCACGACTGCGCATGCGCGAAGGGATAAACCCAATAGCAATAGCTCTTAGAGGGCGAAGCTTATACGAAATAGAGCAGTTCCTCCCAGGTCAGTGGGGAAAAACAGTTCATTCGACTTTGAAGAAAAGCGGTGTCCGATCTTCTTTTAGAGAAAAGCATGGTTCTCTCTTATGCAGATATAAAACACTTGTGCATGCTTCATGGGATCCAGGGTGTTCACCACAGCACCGGAGATAGTCCACTTTCCTGAAAAATTGAAAGTGACATGTATGTATTACTTTTTGGCTGCTACGGTAAAATGGAGATCTCACCCTTTGTTTAAGAGGCCACATGTTGGCCACATGTGTTTTCCTTTGTTTGGAACAAGCGCTCAGGCATTAGGGTTGCGATGGAGGCCTCCACCCCATGTTCTGTGATCCATTTTGTTCAATATCAGGTTTAATTTCCCCTTTTATGGTCCCAACACTAACTTACTGTGCTGTGTTGGCAATGGTTGAATACACTAAGCTTACATTGCAGATAAAGATCAAGCACGGTAGTTTTCTTTAAAAAATGTATTAATTAAAAAAAAAAGATTTCAGAAATGACCAACACATTATTAACACTTGAAATAATTAAGACAATTGCAGTTTACAAAGTAATACAACATGTTAACCATACCAGGGAAGTTTCAGGTCCCCTGCTGGAGCTACTGCCCCCGCGACCCAATCCTCGATAAGCGAATGATGTTGGATGGATGGATGAATGGATTTCACTTGAGTTGAAAAAGAAAAGATGGGAACTACCCCTTGTGATGCAGCACGGATGCAGCTGGCTTTGCATTGTTTTCCCTCTGGGAGTATCTCTTACATCCTTACACAGGCCAAGATCCACTCAGCACTGAACATACTGAGCTGTGTTGAGTGATCTTATCTAAGACTATACGCCCTGTAAAAGGCGCTTAATTGGGAAACCATCCTGCAAAATAGAAAGATAAAATAAATTCCACCTTGAATCGTATTTAATGTTACTCGAATATTTGGATATTGCTTTGAAAAAAAATAACAAGTGCTGCATTGCTAATCCTTATGCAAAACACGGGAGAGGGATAATTCAAACGGAATTTAGTTTGAATAATAAATGCACACAGCTGGAGAAAAAAGAGGGAGAGGACTGCATCAGCAGATCTGGGACAAACAAGTAGGACAGGAGGGCTTGGCACAGGCTGCAAATTTTGACTAGTCACCCTGTTTTCTTACAGGCTATGTGAGCAACTGGAAAACAAAGAACTCAGCACTTGACTTGTACTGCTGAAGCCCCCCCAGACTAATTTGCACTCTGCTTACTGCATCATATTCATGTGCTCTCTCTCCACCCCGAGTACCCTCCCCCCCATCACTTTCTGTGTCTTTACCTCACTCTCTCCGGCTTTCAGTCTTTCAGAGCCAGTTGAGAGACAGCTTACACTGGCCCTGTCCCAGTTGTCGTAGATAAATGTGATTGTACCTCGTAAATCTCTGCCTGCTTGTCGGCTTTGTTCACAAGCAGGAAAGTGGACATGACGTTGTTTGCTGTTGCTCCCACAGCTGTTTCCTTCCACACAATGCAATAGGATGTGCAAAACATCTGCAAACCGTAAGCTACGTACTGCATTGGAACCGCTTTGGACATCAAACAACAGGAGGGAGTCTTGAAAAGCCACCATGCAGAGCCAAACTGCCATGATAAATTTGTGATGTTTGTTAATTTTAGAAAGACTGCAATGTGAGATGCATTAGTGGTGCAATGGTGTTCAATGACAATGCTTAATTGGATTGAAGGTTTACCCATGCCTGTGTAATTGTTTTGTTTCCATTTGTAGGTCTGTTGGACAATCGAATGGCAACTCTATTTCTTTTATAGAAAAAGGCATACGTGACATCATTCCTCCCTATATTTTGCATATTAGTATGATCAATCTCTCATCTATTGATCATAGTACACACAAGCATCAACAACATAAAGGTACTTTAAATGTTCAGTTTACATACAGAGACAAACAAGACAAAAAGTTTTCAGCCACACTAGTGGCTTTGTGAGGATGTACTTGCACAGTGGTGCATGCTCACAATGACCAGTCCCTCCAGAAAAATGCGATTATGCGATCGCATAATTCAATGCATAATCATCCAAAGTCCGCATATTTATGCGGGGGCTTGCATGATTTCATAATCCCCGCATTTTTGTTGCAAAAAAGTCACATATATATTAGCAGAAAGTTGAAAAATGTTGCGTTTACTTCACACAAGAGCAGCTATTTCCCCCCTGTTGCCATGGGAACGTTATGAAGTGACGTAATTACGCGACGTGTACTTCATCGAAAAGCAGGGTGTTGGAGGTTGAATTTGACGTGTACTTTGAGTCTCTTAAGTTGGTATCAGAAAGCTATCTTAATATCTGATGTCTACTCAAATTTCCCGAAACCTGAAAAAAAAAAAAAGTGCTCCTGCTGTCTATATCTTCGATTTTTGAAAGTCTGTCTCTTTTGTATCTTTTATTTCCCTCTGTTTAGACTATTACTTTTATTTTTACTTTCATATTATATTATTTGTATATATTTTGTATCTTATTTGTTTACGTATTGCGATGACTGAATATCTGTAAACTAGTTTTTGAAATAAAGTTTTAAAAAAAAAAGCAGGGTGCTTTTTCTCTTTTTCATCAAACCGCAGTTTTTGCAAGTTCCCGCAATTTCATTGCATAAAATTGCATAAATATCCAGCATATTCCATCGCATTTTTTAAGAAAACATGCCGCATAATCAAGGATTTTTGCCCGCAGCAATCACAAAAAAAACTCCACGTTTTTCTGGAAGGGCTGAATGACAATGTTAACATGCTGATGTGTAGCAATGTTTACCATGTTCACTATGCATGACAGCATAAGCTCATTATCACTAAACACAAAGTACAGATGAGGCTAATGTGTATGTCATACTTTTTGCAGGTATTTGGTCACAAACCAGTAGTATTGGACAAAGTAGAACGTTGACCTGATGGTGGAGCTATATGATAGGTTGAGAAATCACCAATGTTATTACAATTTATCCTGTGGGGGACATGAATATCCACAATAAATTTCACTGAAAACCACCAATGTCAACCTTATGGTGGCACTAGACAAAAAGTCAAGGGATCATTAAACTCATTAGGATTAATTATCTGGGCATTGTGAATGTCTTGGCAATCCATCCAATAATTGTTGAGATATTTCAGTCTACAAAATGGTGGGCAAACCGACAGACTGACATTGCCATCCCTGAAGCCACATTGCTATCATGGCTAAACACAAACTAGACAAAGAGTTTTTGCAGTAGAGTTGTTCAGTGCAGATATGTAAAGTGGCTGCTTCTACAATGCGTGGCTGACAGATTGGTGCTTCTTGGGAAAGTGAACTACTTAACTATATTGTGCACTCTGAATCAACATGTTTGTCAGTGTTCAGAATAAATGCAGAGACAGACAAGCTAGCAGGCAATAACAGAAACAGTGTTCGAGCAAACAATGCCAATCAGCCTTTCAGAGTGGCAGGCCATTTGCATGCAGTGGGAAAAATCACAATAGACACTTAGAAAATAAATAATTAACTAAAGCACAACTAGAGGACAATACAGAGCCATTTATTCCCTGTGAATGCCCCTGCTTAGACTCTTTGACACTGTTGAAAACCACGTTTATAATCATGCTGACCATTGCATTTAGTATGGATTTGTGCCCTCACAATGCTTCAAAAGACAAAAGTACTCAGTTTCACTGGTCTCTCTTGAGTCCTAAGCTAACCAGTATATGGCTCTACTAGCACTCAATCAAATACTTTAAACAAATTTACAGATAATTGTCCAATGAATGGTTCAATTTGATGATTTTCATTAAAATCATCATTTTGCCCCTTTGCTCTGGGCCACACTTAGCTAATAGTCATTAGATGGGTATCATTAATTATGTCTTTCCTGCCAGACTGAAAACCATTTGCAGCTGGTGGGTTTCATGCCAATGGACCATGATTTTAAAGAGCTGCTTAAGTCTTCCTTCAGCCTGAATACAATTTTTGAATAATGGAAAGGTTCATAGTCCAAAGTCCAATTTGGTCCAATGCAATCCCTTCTTTGTCTTTTAATCACTTTGGTACTTTCCGTTCTTCATCTGGAAAGGCCAAATGTGGGTTTAAGAGAAGGCCACAGAGCCACCAGTTGAATGTGCTAAAAATAATTATAACTACTGTTTCCCTATGGGATTTTGAAAACCCTACACTACTAATTTGAATCAGTCTGGAGTTTGATCCTCCTCCAGTGATTTCCATAATGATGGTAAGTGGTCTTCCAAAGAGAACAAGTATAAATCTGCAATCATTTACAGCTTGGATATGCAACAAATGTTGTCTGTGGTTACTATAATTTAATCGTGTGTACATCATCGTCTTGAGCAAGCAGCTGCTTAGTTTGCCATCTCTCCTCTTATTAAATGTAGAAGATTAATGCACCAGCTACTGGCTACAAATCACAGGCATGATGTAAACAAAGAAAGTAAACAAAGTTTGTAGATGTCTTTATGATGGATGAGTACAAGGCTTCTATCATCAGTGTCTTAACCTTAGTGGATGTGGGTTATGTGGGAAAATCCCCACATAAAAAAATGAAGGTGATAAACGGCAGGCATGGGATCAGTAATTGGCTACCTCACCAGCTCCCACCTGTGCAAAGTTTCACAATAGTTGCAGTTAAGCAACTTATATAATATTTGGAGTGCTGTCCATATTGGTTGCTTACTTTTGTTTTTTTCTTTTTTTAAATGCAGACCTTATAGTCTGTGTAATGTAATTAATAATGTATGGGCTGTGTATCGCTGTTTGTGACTGCCAGCTGTTCGAAAAATCATGTCACTGACAGCAGTTTCCTACAACAGTGCCGAGATTCCTGACTCCTGCCATTAATGGGAAGAAATGTTAGGCTACAATCTCTATTTAATGTGCTGAACTTTCGAGAAGGTGCATGTGGAGATTGTGTCACAAATATCTGTTACCACACTGAAAAGACTTTAGTTGGTTTTAGCTTGTAATAAATTTGTTAATATATTTTATTATATTTTGATTTATTATATATTTTTAAACAAGCTTGGGCCCCAAACTGTGGTTGGGGCTCGGGTCAGGCTTTGACAGAAACTGTCGGTTAATGTAGTGTGTAGGGTTTTCATGTAGATTTTGTGGGCCCAATTGTAGCTCTTTTCAGAGAATCAATGGAGATAAGATGAGAGAAAAGGTTAATTTATCATACAGTATCCATTCTACACTCATAGTGAACCTGACAATGGAAACCATCATATTTTACAAGAGCTTGTAAAGAATATAGTCTCAAATAATATATGTTGGATCAAAATATTTTATAGGACTTACCTGTAAAATTATTGTGAGGTGATTTGGATCAGTTTAGCCAAGCAGGCATCAGTATATTCAAATCATCTGAACTGCTTGTCGGATGGTTGAATAGCTTTAGAAACCTCCTCCACCCTCACACCCTTCCGAAGGCGACGATCGAAAACTGACGATCTGACTGTCACACCCAGTTGATGCCAGGATTTGCCAGCAAGTGAGAAAGCAGCCAGGGTTTGAACTCTTCTCTCTAGCTCCCTTTTTTCACTGTAGACACAACTATTCTGTCACATTTCATGTGAACTATTTTTCTGTTTGTAAAATTAAGTCAACGTTCATTGAACACTGTTGGGTGGCTTGATGGTGATGTTTTATCTCCAGCCATTGTGTTTTTTTTTTCTTACTTCTGTAAAAAAGGGTGTGGACAGGATGTACTAAAGAACATGCTCTTTAATGGTGGGACATATGTGGGTCTTAAATGGCTACAAGGAGAAATTCAAATTATTCAAAATTACAACTTACAGTAAGACTAAACTTAGTTTGGACTGTGTAGCACACTGAATAACTGCTCTCCACTCAACAATAGTTGAATTGTATAGTTGAATTCTTTATGTTGTTTGTAAGGGATGTAACGATGCATCGTGAAACAGTTAAAAATCTATTTAAAGGGGAACTATGCAGGTTTTTTTAGCTTAATTTAATTTGGAATGGTTTTATGACTTTTTTTCGAGTTGAATGGTGGTCGTCTCGCTTCCCCCTAGCGCCTGTGAGCGGAAAAACCAACCTCGCAACTTTCGTCCGGCAGACCGCCGGCCTCAGCAACAGGAAGTATCGCGTGATATCAGGTCTCGCGATGTAACGAACTGCTTCACGGCACTGCACACATACGCCCATTCAGGAACCGGCTAACAAGGTAGCAATGGAGTTTTTCACACTATCGTCATGGCTGAGCCGGCAAAAAAGAAGCAGAAAGCTAGGAAAGCATTGTCGGAGGAACAGAGAAAGAGGAAACGGCAGACTGACCGAGCGAGGAGTCAGACATAAGTAAATATAGGAGCTGCCGAATATCTATTCCGAAGGTGTAGGGGGAGCTCTATAGAGAAACCTGCGAGCAAAAAGCCAAAGAAATGGCCAATAGTGCCCCTTTAAATGTGTTAAGATTACAACCGATTGAGATAAAAACAGGTTGTCATAAAAAAATGAATTGTGATGCAATTTTAAGGGCGTGATGCTAGTTAACATACAGCAGGTTACGTTAGCCTACTGTTAGCTAGTGACGTTAGCTGGCTTAAACACGGTTAAAATCCTGACAGTTAAACAATGTAACGTGTGGCTGTATTTCAATGAAAGAATTTCAGCAGCGGAACGTACAACAGTCTGCAGCTAAAGACGCGGGCGAAACTAGCAGCATTTTTAGACAGCATGGACACTGCCGCTTTAGTGTTGCATTTGTGTCCGGCTCCGTAATGCTGTGTTGCATTCAACTTTGTTGTAAAATACCCTTCTACTAGTGTTTCTTCTTTGTCGTTTAACAGCAAATAAGTTATTTTTATTACATATTAAATAAATCATTTAAATTTAACCATATGGCCTTAGCAATAAACAAGCCATTCTTTAATCTTTAATTTTGTTATTTAAGATGAAATACTATTTCAGTTGCACTTTTGAAAAGAGGACATGTCTGCTGTTTTGTTTATATAAATAAAGAAATATGTTTCAGTCATTTCATTCTGTTACAAAAAATCTGAAGAAAATCGTTTAGAATAGAATCAGAATTGTATAGAATCAGGTGAGCTGAGTGTATTGTTACATCCTTATACCATGGTCTGGGTGAATACTCGATTCTGATTGGCTGACACCTAGTAAAGGAGTTCGGTGAAACTGACTGTTTACTGTTCTAAATTAATGCGCTACATTAAATCAATAAGGAAATGTGGATTTATTATTTCCAACTCGTCCTCTGAACACCACGGGATGGCGCTAAAACACACAGGCTGCAAGAAGTAAGTTATACTGGCCCTCTGGACTGACTTTGTTTCACAGAGAATAACGTTATCTCACATATCTCAGCTCGCTGCTTCAGGCTGCGCCGCTCCAGCCGACAGCAACGTTACACATTGCGGATCAAATTCTTCGTAAAAGTCGTTATATTGTTTTGGGGACAATGACATGGCTGATAGCTAGCTTGTCTTGTTGTTCAACATACTGTCAAATTATTTTTACTGATTGCCAACTGTACACAATTATTGACTTTGGATCTTGCTAGCATAGCGTTAGCTTTCTGGCTCGTAGCTAAACTGAAGGGTTCTACCAGCTGAGCGGACTATATAAATATCTCCGGTTGCTAAGGGAGGCAAGTGGTATCTAAGGTTTTTCCTAATTCCTGGTGGAGAGAACAACATTTGCATTGCATAAGAACCTGATGGATGGGAATGATTGTTCCAGGTATTAGTCAAACCGTCAGGCGTAACCAGGGAAACGGAGTTATTGTTTGGATAAACTTTAGATTTCGATGTGACCATGGTATAAGCGGGTTAATGCCCTTCGAGGTGCGCGTCGGACGGTTCACGCCTCGCCGTCGTCCATTAATACCTGACAATGGACAACTCGTCGGGCATTAACCCTTACATATTGTATGTTGGTATTGTACTGTATGTTTTAATTTTTTTACTTTTACTTACAGGTTTTAAACGTGGAGGATTTGTCTTGGAGATGGAGTACTTCTTACACAGTGTTTTATGTTGACAATTTTTCTCAGCAATGTTAGTGTATTATTCATTGTATTATTCATTATTCATCTGGTAAATATTAAATGGCAAATAAACACTTAATGTTGAAGAATGATCATGTTTCTGAGCATGTTTCACTCCACATGCTAGCAAACGAATATTCTCATCTGTATGGAATTACAGATGGAAAGTTTTGTTTTTTATTTTACTGAGCTTGTAGTGACTCTTGACATTACCCAAAGCCCTCACATTGTTTTGATTCCTCATTTTTTTAAAAAGAGAGAGAGAAGAAGAAGAAGAAAGAATAAAAAAGAGAGTGAACAAGACTTTAGTTTTGGAACAGCAGATTAAACCTCAAGCCAGAAGGTTAAATAATTGTGTTTTTGATTGTAAGGTTACTGGTTCAAATCCAAAGACCCGATTGCAAAACTTGGGCCAGTGAAAGAGAATGAGTCATGTTATCTGTTAATCAACTGCCACTGAGGTGTCCTTGAACATGACACAGAAACTAGAGATGCTCACTGGTCCCACACTACAGTAGATGACAGTGATTGCACAGATAAGCTCCCAGGTATAAATTAGTTTGACTGACCAATGTAAAACGTTTAAAGTAAAGTGTTTTTATCTGCATTTTGTTCATGGTTAAAAGGGAGCAAGTATTTTAATGGAAAAAAGAAAATGTATTAATATTAAAAAGGTGTACTTGAACTATTTAGTACTGCAGGAAAAATAATTATCAAAAATGAAGTAGCAAAGGTCTAGATATTCTGACTTGTAGACCCACATCTGGTATTACCTTGAGATCTGTATCTGTATACATCATCCGGATGATAAGTGTTGTCTGTATTTTAACATTACCTGCGTTGTGATAGGATCTAAATATGCAAATTAGTTACACAAGGCTGGCGACTTGTCAACAAACACGTCCCAGGTCATGAGAACGATAGTTCCGTATTGTAACTCCAGATTCTATGAGTATAGTGTTAGGATAATTATATTATCAAATAATAGACAGGAACCACTGAAGTTATATCAATTAATGTTTACTTACAAGTAGAGTCAGTTTACAGCACTCACAGCATAAGTACAGAAAGTGACTCCTGAATAAGCCTTCTGCATCAGCTTTTGTAATACAACGTAGAATGTGATAAAACTCTATAGTCATAATAAAGAGTCAATGTCGTCAGTTATCTCAGTCAAGGAGCGCCTGTTCTTTCCCCAGCATCACACCGTGCTGTAAACAAGGACAGACAGTGGCTCCCAGATACCACATGGTGACATCAGCAACAGTATTTTGTCTTGTTATAATGCAAACAGTTGTAATACTAATCAGAGAAAAAGTATGTATCATAATTTTTCTGACATATAGGCATAGCCCTCTAAGAGCTGTTGCTATTGGGTTTCTCCCGTCGCGCATGTACAGTTGTGAAGATTTCTTTCGCGCTGTTTGTGCTCTGCATGGGCCTCTGTTACATCCACAGTTATTGTATAGTACAACTGCAAAACCATTGGTTCACCGTTGGTGAAGCAGGTGGCCTGAATCTTAGAGGGCTATGCCTATACTCATAGCATCTGCAGTTACAATATGTAACTATCATTCTATTTCGTATAGGCTTTGCCCTCTAAGAGCTGTTGCTATTGGGTCGAGGGCGAAGCTGATGTAGTCAATACCACCTATGACACAAGCAGAACATTGACTAATTCCTCTTTCTATTGGCACTGAACCAGTTTTGATATATCAAACAATATATTATTTGATAAAAAACATTATGAATTGGCCTATTATTGATTGTAACGCCCATTTCATGATTGTGAAAGTGCTTCATAATGATAAAATTAATATCATGATTAATAACTGAAAAGCACCCGCATTCCTCACAGCCACTCAAGTGCAGGAGGGATGGAGACAATAACAAAAACACATCCAACGGCGCATCATTTGCTGTCGAGTGTGGATAGAACCGAGTGAGTCATGGAGGACTCAGACACATCACGCAGATAAAAACGGATGACAACGCTCTCGTAGAGTGTGCCCAGATGCCCTGAGGGGGCTCCACTCCCTTTGTGCTATAGGCTTGGGTGATAGCCTCGCACAGCCAGTGAGACAACCGCTGCTTTGAAAGAGCAGCACCTTGGGAGCGCTCTCTGTAGTGAACGAACAGCTGCTGTGTTCATCTTCTGTCTGCTGTGCGTAAAACATACTGAGATAATGTGCGCACTGGGCTAAGTTGGTGAGACGCCTCCTCCGCGTTGTTGTTATGACGTGGAGGGAAAAAACCCTCAAGGGAAAACATCCTCGACCGAAAAGATTTTGTTAAAACCTTCGGTGTAAATTAAGGATTTGGCTGTAAAGTATCTGCGCTCCCGTCCCCTCTAACAGGTAGGCAGGACAATGAAACCGACAGCGAGCATAAATCACTCACCCTCTTAGCCGAGGAGGAGCACTGTTTTCAGTGACAGCATCTTGAGAGAGGCTTGTGCTAGAGGCTCGAAAGGAGGATTCCCCAGAGCTTGGAGCACCAGGGCTAAATCCCATTGAGGTGTGAGAGAGCCGCACAACAGGTTTCTGTCGTCTGAACCCCTTCAAAAAACGATCTCTCCCCATAGCCCTCGTGGCAGGACGAAATGGCCACCGCATAGGCTTTAACTGTAGATGGAGCCAAATCATTATCCACCAAAGTTTGCAGGTAGTTTAATATGAGGAGCAGAAGACACAATGTGGGTTAGGCACCTTTCTCCACACACCAGCGCTGGAAAGCGGACCATGATCCGGCATAACACGCCGTCAGGGGGCAAGCCTAGCCTCTCCAAGCGTTCCCGCTCAGCAGCCAGGCCCATAGCCACTGGCTTATTACAGGGGGATGGAATATTGCACCGTCCAGCTGTGACATTACGTCCCTGCGCCACGGCAGTTGCCATGCGGACCCTGCCAGCAGTTGAACCAGGGTTTGGAACCAGGATGCGCTCGTGCGCTCCGGTGCCACCAGAATGACCGACAGGCTCTCCTGCTGAATGCATGCCAGGAGGAAAGGAATCAGAGGGACAGGGGGAAAAGTGTATAGAAGGGCTCTGGGCCGTGGTCGATGGGATCCCCCCTCGACATAGATCAGGTCTGCCGTGTGGTTCAAAATCCCAGGAATATACACTGCTCTGAGTGAGAGCAGGTGTCTGTGTGCCCACAGCAGTTGGCTCCTGGCTATTGCTGCGGCTCGGCTGTTAGAAATACCACTAAGGCCCTTTTTAAGGATTTGCCGGACATCATAAAAAAGGTAGTGGAGTAGCGATGCCGGCTGAGCAACCAGCCCCTATTTGCGGCCTCTTGAGCGGGGATGTTTATGTTTGGGAGCCGCCATCCAAACATGCTCCGCTGTGGCCGCGCTTCTCGGAGCTTCTGCAACAGAGCCTGGCGTCCATCCTGATCCCGAAAACACCTTTGTCTGCCACCAGAAGCCCGCGCCTGCCAATGTCTGTACTGTCTGTACTCAGGTCACCAACCGCTCGCACCAGTGTGCAGTCCAAGGGATCGCGGCACAGAACAATTAGCGTCTGCCGTCTCCAACATGGCCACTGCGCCGGGGGCACTTCCCCCGGAGCTGGCGACGGAGATCGGCAAAGCCATGACCCTCACAACGGCTTCCACCGTGGCGCTATCCAGAATCATGGCGTGGCAGACCGTGGCACAGCCGAACATCTGGCTGCATATGTCTCAACTACCCGCCGAGGTCAGGCGTGAGCTCCTGGACGGCCCCATAGCCCCTGATGGGTTATTTAGGCCGCGCCTTCAAACCGCCACGACCACCAAGCGGCCGAAGAAGTGGAGAGGTTGCGGAGACTCGGCTCCTGGAGGGTGGCGCCTCAGCCACAACACCGTCACCACGACGGCCGCTTTAAGAGGAAGCGCCCTGCAGCCTCTGCTGCAGCTGCGCCCCCACTCCTCCATCCCGCCCACCTCTCCCACTGCGGCAGCCTGCGCTGTTAAACCGGCAGGCTCCACGGGGCCAAAATGTCCATGCAGCAGGCGCCCACCTGGTCCAATCCACCCCCAGTGGCGCCAGTGGCAATGATGGGGCGTGGGGAACGTTTGTCTTTTTCCAGTTGAGAGCCTGAAACACAACGGCCCTTTTAAAGGCCACTCTCCTGCATCTAAAGAGCAGTTTGCTGTCAACCAAGCCGTTTTTGCTCCCATTGAGCATCACGCTGATAACTCGTTCCCCACACAAACACAGACAGGTTTGCCACTCCAGGCGAAGTGTGTGAAGTGTTATTTGAAGGGGTTCAGACGACAGAAACCTGTTGTGCGCTCTCTCACACCTCAATGGGATTTAGCCCTGGTGCTCCGAGCTCTGGGGAATCCTCCTTTCGAGCCTCTAGCACAAGCCTCTTTCAGGATGCTGTCACTGAAAACAGCGCTCCTCCTTGCTTTGACATCGGCTAAGAGGGTGAGTGATTTATGTGCACTGTGGGTTTCACTGTCCTGCCTCTCTATTAGAGGGGATGGGAGCGCGGGATCGGGAGAGCTGCAGTGGCGGAACGCCATGCCCCGTCTCAAGCTCCATTCCTCCCATTGGAGAGAGCCGGCGAGAGAGCCGGCGAGAGAGCCGTTTTCAGAGGGAATTGAGTCAGCGGACTCGTGCTCGCCGAAGAGGTCCTCCTCCGGAAGTTCCAGCATGTCGCTGGAGTCCTGTTGATCCGCCCAGCTGCCGTCACCGTCGACTTGGAGCTCCAAGAATGCGTCTGCCCGCCGCTTAAGCTCTTTAGTCGGCAGGCGAGCGCAGAACTGGCAGGAGGCCTGTGGGGTGAGCACCAGTCCAGCATGGACGGGGCCGAGGCAAGCTTCACAGCTTGGGTGGAGATCCATGAAAAGGATATAGCCGGTCCGGCAACCGGTACACAGGCAAACACCGCTGGAAGTGGAAGTCTTCATACTGCTTGTCACTGAAGAAAAACTGGGAGCAGATCTATGGTTTCGCAGTTGTAATATACAGTAACTGCAGACGTAATAGAGGCCCGTGCCGAGCACAAAGGGCGAGAAGGAAATCTTCATGACTACGCATGCGCTAAGGGATAAACCCAATAGCAACAGCTCTTAGAGGGGGATGCCTATACGAAATAGAAGCAATGCCATGAAAGGGGGGGGGGGGGCAATCATTTTTAAATCCATATTTAAAAGGGAAGATTTGTTAGCTACTGCTACTACTTGTAACTTGATTGAGCTAGCAGGAAGAAGCAGAGTTAGCTGGCTGAGATCTGATCACAACAACACTCAACACCCACAAGTGTTTCTGTTATAAATTCATATCCAAGTCTAAGGCCCAAGCTGAGGTGATGACAGGATTATTTTCTCAGACCTAAGAAAACTGCTCCAGAGGTACAGAAGACATTCTATACCGTAAAGTTATTATAACTTAGGTTCATAAACAAAGGCCATACCTTGCTTTAATCCAACTGTCTCTTCCTACTGTATATACTGTAGGTGCGTCTAACTCCCATCTCTCTCCTGGTTGTCTTGTAACCTTTTCCTTCAAACCCCTTTTATGCTTCCTGTCCTCTCTCATTGCAGGAACCACAGGGTGGTCAATGAAGCCATGAAGCTTCACCAAAGTGTTCCCCCATCCTGTATGTCTGACCCCCTGGGTTCCTTGCTACAACACCTCCAGCGATCATAATTGATCTGTATTCAAGCCTTTGTTCATCTCCTTGTGCACACATAGGAGATTTTTGATCAATTGTGGGCATGGTAAAAGAAACCAGTGTTGACAGTTGGTTAGAAACCGGAAGCGGTCTCCTGTGTCGAAGCCAGATGTTTCGTTGATCTAACCATCCACCATTACCTCCTTTCTTTGCAGACTCTATAGCTGTATAACACTAAAGCATTTGCCAAAACAACTGATGATGTTGTTTGTCATGAGAGGACAGTATGATGAAGGTTAATTGTATCTGGAAATGTTTCATGTAGTACATTTTCTAAAGAAAAAAAATATAAATGGTACCATTTATATTTTTTTTCTTTAGGAAATGTTTCATGTAGTACATTTTCTAAAGAAAAAAAATATAAATGGTACTGAGACATAAGTGATTTATGATCAGAAGGAAGGAAAAGATATGTATTTTCTTTCTCAGCTGACATGCTACTTTAAGCACAGGTGTATTCATTTTCTGTGTGTTTAAGCAGAATGTTATTCCCTCTTGAAACTATTGAAACTTAATTTTTTTAAATGTATTACTGTCATTACACAACCAGCAGCGCGTTACGATAAGGCTTGATTGAGTGACCAAGAAATGCTGATAACAGGAGAATTAGGTGTCTTCATCTCTATCTCTCGCTATGCAAATCAATGATACCCAGCTGTGAGACAAAACAACCCTATGAAGAAGAGAAGCTGCTAAATAAAAGACATTTCCTATGTAGTATTTCACCAGGAGCATAGCAAACAAGCTCATGCATCACTGCACTCACTGTCGCTTTGAATTGCAGATGTAATTGCATCTGAAACATAATGATTTAAGCAGGAAGAGTATATGCATACTGTTGGAGGTCTGAGGATAAGCGGAATAAAATCAAGCTTGATTTATGGTTGTGCCGCCGTAGCCTACGTAAGTGGCCTGAAGTTTATACTTGTGTGTTGGTGTGTGCATCGATCTCTGTTAGCACAGCCGGCGTGTGTGTGTGCGGGGAGTGTGTGGTACAGCGATGGAGAGAGTGATGGCGATTAGCTTCGGAGCGAGTACTGACTCTAGAGACATAGTGAGAGAAACAAAGTGTGTCCGCTTTCTGACCACGGTTCATGTTGTTTATGGAGGAGAACCAGGAAATGAATAGGAGGAAATGCAACGCTACCAAGCCACAGCCGAGCGACGTGTAGTAAAATCTTTGGAGAGGTGCACGTCAGGCTACGGCATAGGGTCCGTGTCTCCACATACCTATGTACGTAGCCACAGGGTAGATTTAACACTTTAGGCAGACATTTGTGTACAGTGGCTCAATGATGACCAATATTCTAAGAGGAGAAAGTCACAAATTCAAGTCACAAAACAAAAACATGTTGCACTTTGGCACAGAAGATAAGTCTGAGGTTGTTGAATTTGGTCTGCTGAATTTTTAGTCAGAACTCTGAAAAAGTCTAGTGTGTAATTTAAGAAGTGAGTGAAACATACAGGATGTTCAGCTTATGTGAAGTTTCATTTTCAACTTTCTTTCTTTCCTTTTCTTTAGTCCATCAGCTTCTACCTAACCCTAACACTACTGAACATTACGTCTATATAAAACTAATTTACTTTAGCTAATATGTTTTGTCTTCCTCAATTATTGAAAATATCTCCAAAGAGTGTATGCCATTTGTTTTCCTATAATATTCACTCGACTAATATCCACGCAGCTAAAGCAACATTAATGGTTTTATGATTACATTCAGGCAACTCAAAGCCAGTGTTTAAGGTTAGGGAAGGACTAAGGCCTTGGTTAAAATTTCAGTAATTCAACACTGACTTGCAACATGAGACGGGATGTGATGACTATTCAAGAATTAATCAAAACCATGATGTTTCCTTACCTTAAATGAGTGTTTTTGTAAACCAATCTGAACAATTGGGATGCGGTGCATAAAGTGTGATCCGTGATGTCCATGTTGTGCACATTGTATGCCCGACCATCCATCCCGACCTTCTCCCTATGACTTTTTTGCAGTGTTGGGCAGGGAGCAAATACTATACTATGCTTTTATGCGTACTTCAATTTACCTCTAAAACGTATTTGCAAAGCATATTAGTAGTATATACTCAAATGTTGTAGGATATGAGGTAGAATAAAGGCAGGCAAAACAAAAAGCAGACCACTTTTGTTCCTAGTTAGAAACGCTTCCCCCAATTGACTTCCTTACAACTAAAACGAGGTTACAGTAAATCCAACTATGTATATATATATATATATATATATATATACACACACACACACACACACACACACGCACACACATGCACACACACACACACACAGACATGTCTTTATTTTACCTTCACAGTTTAATGTCACCTCCTGGATCATTCTTCAAATGGATCTTGCAAGGCTTTACAGTCCCTTACAGACATAATTGACTGTCAATTCAACAGCTCATCCAGTACGGCTGGAAGCCTCTTGTAGCTTGACCTGTTTAGTACCTCCTGTGCCAGACCTGGCAGGGTTGGGGCGTGTTAGTCAGAGTTAGGGGTGTGGAGATTGCTCAGTCATGTGTGGAAACTGACATTTTGCGAAAGCCCTATTTAAAGCCATTTGCACCCGGTTGTTGGTGCGGTCACCTGCTGGTTGCTGTGGCCCGAATGATTTGATGTCTTGTCATCGGTCGCTCCATTCGTAATGGCAGACTGATTTACCACAGAGGAGGTGACACATGAAATGCCAGCTGCTGTCATATTGAGTATTAATGAAAATGCTAACCGGATGGCCCTTTATTCTAGGCAAATTTAAAAAGTATAAAACATGAGATCATCCAGAGATGACTCTGCTACAGCACCTGTAACTTCACATAATCATATATATATATATATATAAAAAAAAATGTCACTCAAAGGCAATAAATACCATTACTCATCACATTACTGAATGACATATGTTTATATATATATATATATATATATATATATATATATATAATATATATATATATATAGATAACTGTTGGATTTGGATTTTTCACTATAATTGTTCCTTTAATGTGGTATACAAAGCTTTTTATGGTGCCGACAAAATGCCTAATTCTCCTCCCCAGTGATTAATGATGCTTGTATCTAATGAATGTAATCAATCTGTCTAATGAATTGGCCATGATTTACTTTTCTTTTTTTTCTATACACAAGAACTATGCCAGACGAAAGCAATATTACAATCTATAAAGGAACATATTGTTGTTATGTTATGTTATGTATGTATATGTTGTGGTGTGACAATTTCCCTCTCCTATTTCTATGTAACCTTTTCTGATTTTACTGTTTTCTATGTTTCATTCTTTTTATTGTATGATTATGTTGTATGATATGTGTTTTATTCTTGGTTTTTGATGTGAAACACCTTGGATACCTGCTGGTTACTAAAGTTAAAGTGCTATATAAATACATTTTGATTGGATTGATTGATTGATTGATTGATATTGAATGCATTTTGGCCACATTAAACCTAATCATGAAATTGTTGTTTGTGACGTTTTGACATAAACTTGCCAATTTGGAAACAGAGGTTAGGGTGTCAGTGAAAACTTATCAAATACCAGTCAATATCCAGGGTCAATTAGTGATGGTCAAATGAAGATTTGCAAAACACTGTCTTTATTTTCTGAGCTCACTAGAGGCGCTCTCTGTTCAAAGAAAAAGGTTAAAGGAATGGCAATTCAGTGTTTTCAACCCTTTGTTGAACAGAGAGCGCCATCTAGTGAGCTCAGAAAATAAAGACAGTAATTCGCGAAGCTTCATTTGACCATCACTAGGGTCAATGTCTGCCACTATTTGGTGTGTATGTAATAAGAGTGCTTTCAGTCAGTATGCTCAGGACTAGTGTTGTTTTCGTCAATGAAAATTATGACGAAATATCGTCGTCAACGAACCTTTATCACGTGACGAAAACGAGATGAGATGCAACGTAAATGCTGGTCATGTGACGACTATAATTAAATGTATAATGCAATATTGTTGACGAATAAAAACAAGACTAAATGTGGTTTACAAAATAAAAACTATGCTAAAATGTCTTGACCAAAACGAGACAAGACGAAATGTTATAACGTTATTTTGTCTCATTATTTTGCAGTATTCTGTTTCCTGTGTCTCGCTTCAGGGGCTGCATCGACAGTGTTGGGAAGTAACGGAATACATGTACCAGCGTTACGTATTCAGAATACAAATTATGAGTAACTGTATTCCGTTACAGTTACAATTTAAATAGTTGGTATTTAGAATACAGTTACATTGTTGAAATCAATGGATTACATGACGATACGTCTCTGTTTCACGAGTTTATTCACTCTCTAAATAAATTAAGGCAACTATGCATTTCCCAGAAGCCCCAATATGAAAACGAAAAAATTAGCTATTTGCCTTTTTTTTTTTTTTTAAGTCACAATAGAGTTGGAACTGGCACATCAGAGCCAGGGCAAGAATGCGTTTCTATCTTGGAAATTAAAACAGCATTTCACATTAAAGAAAGAACAGGGAGAATGAAATATAACTGTGTACTGCAACCTCTGCTTGCCAGCAACCAACCTCCATCTTGTAAAGTTTGTGTGATATTATATCCTATCCCGCATCGGGTGATAGCCTATTTTAGCCCGACAATCCAGACCCACATCAAGGTGTAGGGTCTGGGTTCACACCATTGGTAGGGCTCAATCCGAGGGGCGGGATAAGATAATGTGATACGAAGAAGATAGCGGAGCTAGTTGATAGATTAAACTTTTGCGTATCGGGTCGGCAAAACTCCAAACACATCTTCCTTTTTTAAGAATGATTTCTGTGCCGTTCTTTGTTCTTTTCACAAAGAAAAGCTTAACTCCAAGTCTTCCAGAGTCGCGGCCAAAGCCGATTCCAAAGACCGCTGTTAGCCAGCAGCAGAAGCTCTGCTTTGTTTTCAAGTTGTTTGTATCCCACAAAGATGAACCAAGATCCTGAGTGGTGCATCACACAGATGAAGAGTATAGTGCAAACATTCCTCCAGGGCAAGCAGTTGGCATCTCCACTGGTAAGAAAATATTGTATAGGGACAGTAGAAGTGGATAGGTTATTCAGATTGATTAAGGACATAATGGTCTCAGTGTGCAAGGTGGTTTTGTGCATTCTCTTAACAGTGTGGAAGTGTCATTGCTTTTACATAAATAATTTATTTGAACAAGTTCTGAAAAGCTCTACTATGTCCTCCTAGCTCTCGATGTAGATGCTGTGATGGCTGACAGGGTTTCTCTAGAATGGTTTTCAGTAGCGGGGGTGGGGGTGTTGAGTAACGTTACCTGAAAACAGCGTGTAGATTCTTTTTAGCATCTCACATTAGCTACACTTTCAGTCACTATGACCACTACTACTACGGTCAGAAACATGGATTGTGCCAAAATATGAACAATAACGTCGCTGTCAACGGGCTTATCTGCTAATGTTAGCTACCGACCGTTAGCTTAACCATCCAGCAAATAGACTGTGCCGTTACCTGAAACCGGTGATTAACGTCACCGCTCATTTTACACACAGTTTAACAACAAAACAAAACGCTGAGTGGACATTACTAGCTACGTTTTTCATGTTGGTTTGAGCAGTATACACCCCTAGTTGGGAATAAAAAGCAATTCAATTGAAGCACTTACCATGACATCACAGGTTTACTTAGTTTTAAATGGTTAGAATGACATGCATGTCTGTATATGTCTGTTGTCTTGTATTTCACTTGCCTCATGGAATATTTTCTATGTGTACTCATTTGCATACAGAAGAAGGTTCACTTAGTTTGAAGTGGTTATAATGGCATCAGTGAATGCTTGTTTCTTTGAACTGCTTTAATTTATCATTTTATTTCATCTATTAATTTTATTCTAAAGGTAAAATGAATGCAAGATGGGTTAGGGTTGCAAGATGTATCCAAAGTCAGTGAGTGTAATCTATTCTGTTGACTTTCCCTATCTGCGTTGTTCTATTGGCCTAGAGGGTGTATTTTTTTTTTATAAATCTCAAACTCTGTTTAATGGTTAGAAAACGTGTTGCCGTATAAACCTGCAACTTAATGGCGTGTTGGTTTTAAAAAATATTGAGAAGGTATTAAAAATGGTATTAAAAGGTACTGAATTTGTCTCTAGGATTTCTGTATATACCCTGGTATAGTTTCAGTGTTAAAACTGATAAAATAATTGCTGTCTGTGGTTCTAAATGGGCTGTGGCAATAATTTTTAAAATTAATGGCTCGCAGCAACATATGGAAAAAAGAACTAACTAGTTCATTTTTGGAACTGTGAACTTAGTTCAAAATTTTGAAGTATGAACTATGAACTCAATTAGTTCATTTTGTGAACTGAACTTTGAACTAGTAAAGAAAGTGACCGATGGCCGGCCAGCCGGGGTTTGTCTTTGGGAGAAAAAAAAGAAACGACATTTGGAAAGAAAGAAATTGAGGTAAGTCAAGACATTAACGTAACGTTACTTTCTATTGTAGAAAGCTCATGCCAACTCATGACGCTGTGGTTAGTGTGTCTCATTTTAACGTTAGCTTTAAATGTGTAAAACTAGACTAAATGTCGTCAGTTTTCGTCGACTAAAACTAGACTAAAATAGTCATGGATAATTCTGAAATAAGACTAAAATGCTCAGACATTAGTCGACTGAAACTAGACTAAAAAGAGTATGAACGTGACTAAAACTAATAAAAACTAAAATGACAGCTTGACACAAAGACTAGACTAAAACAAAAATTAAAACAGGCCGCCAAAAACAACACTACTCAGGACAATGTTAAAATGCTGATGTTTCCAATGAAGACATGTCACCCAAAACCATAGATGTCAACCTCATCCGTGAATATCTCTACAAAATGTTGTGCCAATCCATTCAGTAGATGTTGAGATTTTGCATATGTGAAAATGTTTACCAGCTTGTGCAGCTAGAACAGATGTCAGGGGATCACTAAAGTGATTCATCCTCTGTGGAGCATGAAGGTCTGTACAATATTTAATGACAATCCATTCAATACTTTAGTGCTGGGGAACTACAAAATGATTATAGACTATAGATATACTATACACTATGAAAGTAAAGATTTGGAAGAAAAAGCATCATAGGTTTACATAGATAGATAGATAGATAGATAGATAGATAGATAGATAGATAGATAGATAGATAGATAGATAGATAGATTGGAATGCTCAATTTATCAGGAATACTACTTACCTGATCACTTGCCAACAGAAACTATTACGTTTATACCTCTTGCTATGTAAATTATCTATTCTGTCGGCTATTAATGTGTCTTTACGAAAATCTGCATTGGCAGACAGCCTCTGCTGCAGGCCATGTGAAGTGTAGGTTTTCATGAAGAGTGGCTATTCAAAGGAGTTTAAAAAACACATACTGTAGTAGCTCTCCCAAGGGACTATGCAAATGAGATTACAGAGTTTTACTCATCCAATAACACGTTTTTTTTTCCATCTAAATATTTACTGTCTTTCCCTTAAGGTTGTTGCATGTGTTTGAGCTAATGTGCTCAATTGGGCCTCACTGCCGGATTGCTGAATATGCATTTTCAAGCCACCGGTGTCAGATGTAACATGAGCCTGTTATGTGTGAGATGGATGGTGATCTAAGATTTTATGTCTAAAGGTGCAATCACACATGAAGTTCCTTATCATTGGTCTGAACCACAATTTAAAAATCTCCTATTTCTTGCATAGGTGGTTTGTTAATTATCACTGTGAAAAATTACCAGTACCAAAAGTACCATTCCTTGCAAGCCTTACATTATCTCTTAAATAGCTCATGTATTGATCAGAGATGTAGTAACCCAATATCCCATGAGGTTAGAGGAGTTTGTTCTGGGGCCAAACTAATCCGGGGCCAGTGACTGCAGTTTGCTCGGAGGACAACCGAGACTTACAGTTACAGACATCTCGGTGCCATTATTTGTTATTTGGTAAGCTCTCCAGTTTAAAGGCCATTGTTTGGTTCTCTTTGTAATAGTCCTCTGAAGTTTGAATATACAGCTCCAAACAATCTTGGTGTTTAGTGGCACCCTTCATAAGCCCAGTAGCATACATGGTTCTAGATAAGCATTGGCTAGAAGTGGGGCCGAGGATCAAGTTCCAAGTCCTACGCTTGGACACAAAGTTTAAAGCCATTTCAAAAACTGAGATGTATTTTAGTTTGGTTTCATTAAAAACAAAGTGTCACTGAAATGGATTTAGTAAAACAAGAAACAGAAGCAAGAATGTATCTATTTTTCCATGCAATGAAATGTGTTGCCATGCAAAGGATACCAGTTTCTCTTTCTCTGCCTAAACAATCCTGCCATGAATTTAAATTGAACTATTTAGAAACCCATCAAAACTAGCCTGACTGTCTCTGAATGCTGAAAACATTTTGTATCAGCTAATCCATGTCATCCATGTCAAGTCCAAACTAAGTTAAGACAGATTGGTGTTAAACCTGCATTAATACACTTTTTGGCCACTTAGGGGTGGTACAACAATCAGTAAACGTAACATTGACATATTATGACATTATAGAGTTGTTATGGCGAATGTGTTAGCAAACAGTTGACTACTTACATATCCAGCAGACACATTAACATTCATCTGGAGTCTGTGCCCAATACTAACTGTTCTTTTAGATTTGCATTTGTCTTCACCAACTACTGAGAATGATCTGGTTCTTTAGCTGCTAGATATTCCACTTTGTCTGCCAGCTGTTTGGTGCTGAGCAGGTAACATATTGAGGGTTAGTCAGAGCTTTGTCTCTGAAAAAAGTTGCAGATGCTTTTTCAGATGCTATCCTCCTCAATAGCTACAGACACAGAAATGGCCCATATTAAGGAAAGCTCATTGTGGGACTGGCTCTAGTGGCTGTAATTCTGCACCAAGGCTGAATTTCGGGAAAGAGACTTCATATACAGTATTAGCGGACCACTAAGGTCTATATAAAAGCATCCAAAGAGCACCATGTCATAGGACCTTTAAAATGAGAATTAAGTTGAAATTGTCTCGACCTGACTTGAATCCATGTTTTTGTGACTCCAGCTAGTAAAGATCCTTTGATCTGTCAGTAGATGTGAGCCACAGTGTCACTTGTTTGTCCGACAGACAGTCCACTAAAGCTTTTTTTCATTAAGATGGCAAGAAGCCTGAGAGACTAAACAAGGCACAGGACACTGCAATGTGAAAAAGTAATACAAAGCAGGTGCTGCACTGGCAGCATTATAGTTATAATTTTATTTACCTGCCACAATTACATGAGAGTAATTTATAGAGCACTACCAGCTAATACCACAAAGACAAATGTTGAAAGTGCATCTAACAATTACACTCAAAGATATGGAGGATTTCTTTAGAAGTCATTGTACACCATTTTCAACACATGAAAAACTACTGAATATTATGCTAATCCACAGGAACAACTTTGGTACCCCGAATTAAGTAACCAGGGACAAAAATACGGATTATGTGGAGATGCTGAGATGACTCGATCACCTGCAAATTCATTGGGAACATCTTTTCATCCAACAAAAAAGACACATTCAATGAATCCCGCTATGAATTTGTACAAGTCACAACAAATTCCACTTTGTGTCATCGCAAGTAAAAGAACATACATCACATGCTAAGCCAAATAATATTACCAATACATTTTTGGAAGCAGAGTAAAAGGCAGACAGAAAAGCATTTTTGTGTACTTCTTATAATTCATGATTTCTGGTACTCAAGGAACATCCAATTCACATCTCCCACTGAGTATTTCATCCATTGTGCACAGCGGCAAATCTCTGCCCCACTTGTCTGGAAGTGATGGAGCTTACAAAGACTTCTCAAGGAGGAAGGGTTTTCCAGGGGGTAGTGCTCCTTACATGTGGATGGGACTGAATAGCAGACTAGGTAGCATAGCCAGATATTTCTTTCTTTGTCTGTGAGTGCATTTAGAGTGTCTGTGTGGTAGCCAGAACACATAGATACTCTGTAAATATAATACAACTTAAAAGATTTTGGAGACCTTACATTTAAAGCGTCCATATTATGCTCATTTTCAGGTTCATAATTGTATTTTAAGGTTGTACCAGAATAGGTTTACATGGTTTAATTTTCAAAAAACACCATATTTTTTGTTGTACTGCACAGCTCTCTCTCACTGCTGCAGATCCTCTTTTCACCTGGTTTCTGTTTTAGGTACAGAGTGAGACCTCTTTTCTTCTTCTTCTTCTGTACTATCTTTGATTGCACTCGCACATGCTCAGTAGCTCAGATGTAGATCATGTCAGCTAGCTAGCTCTATAGACAGTAAAAGAAAGCCTGTTTTCCAACTTCGGTCAGTTACAAGGCAGGATTAGCTGGGAGACTTCTAAATGAGGGCGCACTTGTAAGTAGTTCTTTTGTAGATTATGGTGAACTTGTGTGTGTTGTAGCAGTGCTTTGCTATTGAGAACGATGTAGCATGCTAGAGTTAGCATTAGCATGCTAACGCTGCAGTTAGCCAGCTCGTTTCGGCTTGTGACGTCACAAGCCGTGCAGATTTTGACCAGCTCACTCGGAGACTGAAGGCAGGACACATTCAGAAACCGTATCTCACTCAAAACAGCATGGTTGGATTTTTTTCAAAGTTTGTATGCATGTGGAAGCACCAGAGACACAAAAGAACACCCCAAATCCCAGAAAAAGTGCTTTTTTCATAATATGGGCACTTTAAGCAAACAATTATTCTGGATGATTCCTTGAGAAAGCACTTTGCCAGTCCCTCATCCCTACTGACACAATGCTTAATAGGATATATAATACGACCAAAGCAAGCAGAACTTTATTGATATAGTACATATTTCATTAAATAGAAAATACATTAACAGAAAAGCAATTCCCCTCAATCCTAGACATAGAACATTAAAAATGTATATGCAACAGCTAACACTTTAGCTTACAGTGGTCTTACAGTCATGGTAGATGTAAAAACAAGAAAGAAAGAAGCTTTATTTTGCACATAGACACACAACACAGACTTGTTGATGTCCCAATTCACCTATTTCCCAAACCTTGAGGGACGAGTGTCCTTGCATGCAGTGCTGGCAGCAGACAGACTCAGTGATCCACCAAAGCGACGTTCTTCAGTGTATTATGATCAGACAAAAGTTTGAGAAAAGCCATTGTGTGTGATGGAGAGGCTTCAGCCTTGGCTCAAAGGTACAAAAGGAAAAATAAACCTGGGATAGTTTATTATACTGCTGTCATGAGAAAAATGTCTTACCTGAATGAAGAATTTCAGTATGTGCATATTCAAGGCTTTGATGTTTTGTATCTATCTATGTAAACCTATGATGCGTTTTCTTCCAAATCTTCACTTTCATAGTGTAATAGTTTTGTAGTTTCCCAGAACTAAAATATTGAATGTAATGTAATTTAATATTGTACAGACCTTCATGCTCCACAGAGGATGAATCACTCTGACTTTAGTGATCCCCTGACCTCTGTTCTAACTGCACAAGCTGGTAAACATTTTCACTTGTGCAAAATCTCAACATCTACTGGATGGATTGGCACAACATTTTGTAGAGATATTCACAGTCCCACGATAATGTATCCTCACTTAAATGATCCCTAAACATTTCCATAGCACCACCATAAAGTTGACATTTATGGTTTTGGGTGGCATGTCTTCACTGGAAACAATGCTGATTGAATGTCTTGCAATTGAATTTTTTGTCAAAACAGAAGTATTTATGGTAGAGCAGTGGTGTTTGTTAGTGTGATTATGACATACATATCAAATAGTGGCAGACATTGACCCTGGATGTTGTCTGGTATTTGATCATTTTTCATGGACACCCCAAATAAAATCAAGTCATATTTCCTCTCAATTCGGATAAATATTTCCTAATTTAAAGCTGCTATACTCAGTATTTTAAATTAACAATGGATCAAATCACCATGTAATTACTAATGTAAAAGGAGCGGCCCATAGTGACAAAATAACTGTTTGCAAACTGCAGACAGACAAATCATCTGAATGTAGATGATTTTGTCCCCAAAATACTTGACTTTGAATTAGTTTCCTCTTGTTTTTTCTCCTCATCCAGGGCACTGCATGATTCTTTTTCCCAGCATTTAAACACTGGTTGCATGTTACCCTTTGCATCAACATTTCACAGGACCCATTTAATCTTTAGGCGCAGTCCAAGACAAATAGAAACAAAAAAAAGGTCATTTTGAGTTTATTTACTCTTTACA